>NW_010396013.1:25418-26262 GCF_000710305.1 Buceros rhinoceros silvestris
GTGGAGGTGCTTTGCTTGTTGAGATGCCTTTGGTGGGAGGTGAGGGAATCGGGACTGATGTGTGCTGGGTGAAGGTGCCCGCTTCTGAATTGATGCAGTGATGGGCTATTGGCTGCTGTGCAGAAAAGTGGGAGCAGCCTACCTTGGCACTGTATTTTCACGATCTCCACAGGACAGAGAAATTTAAGAATCAGTTTAAAGTGTGGCTTAATAAGGAATTTCAGCACCCCTGCAACTAACAGCCAGGCCTTGCTCTTTTCTCACCTGGCTTTACCCCTTGCATCCACAGCTTCTCTGCTGGCATCTAAGTGCAAGTGAAGCCTTGGGCTCCTCTCCTGCTCTGGGTGGTCCAGAGCTAGCCAACGCTGTATCCTTCAGTCCACCTTAGGGCAGAGACAAATTCCTTGAGCCCTGGTAGGGAAGAGGTGCCGGCTTCTCACTCTGTGCCACAGCACCCAGTGCTGCGCTTGCTGTAGGCTCGAGGAGCCTGGCTCAGCATCCGCAAGGTGCCTGACCCGCGCTTCCCACCTGCCCTGATGGAGGGGGGTGTGCATTGACCTCCCTGGGGAGGTTCTAGCAGGAGGAGCTGAGCTGGGGACTCTCAAGGACAAAGATGCCAGCCTGGCTTCAGGGCACCTGCCCCCCCACCCCCACCCCGCTGTTCTCCTGGAGCCCGGGCACTGGCACTGTGTGCCCCATGCCGGCCTGCCAGGGCGAGGAGCCAGGCAGCAGCCGTTATCAGGCTCACGCAGACCTGCCCATCTGGCTGCTCCTCTGAGGAGCGATCCGTGCTCCCTGCAGGTGCTGGGCAGCCCGCACCAGGAGGGGCAGCCAAGGCAGGAGG
>NW_010396013.1:26359-38239 GCF_000710305.1 Buceros rhinoceros silvestris
GAGGGACAGCAAAGGCAGGAGGGGCAGCTGCTCTGTCCGCAGAGTCTTGGTGAGCAACAGTCTCCGCCGGCCCCCTCCAAGAGAGGTTGGTGCAACCCCGGCAGCGGCTGCAGCACCGTTCCTCATCTCTGAATCACAGACAGGAGCTGATCGGAGCCATGGGCAGGCAGGCAGCTTGACCTGTGTTGCAAGAGGCTGGAAACACAAAGCTTAGTTTGGGTCCAGGGCATTTGGGATGGAGAGGTGGGCTGCGACAAGAGGATGCACAAGGCCCTTGAGACTCTAAAGCCACCACTTCTCCCAGCTGCTACGAGGCGCAGTCCTCTCCGAATCCTCCCGTCTGCCCTGCAGAGGTCTGCCAGAGCACAAAACACCTGGGGTCAGGGACCTGCTGCAGACGTGGTCAGTGTCTGTACTGCTGCTCCCTCTCTGTCCTCCCCACAGCCATTTGCAGTGTGCCACTGGCAGCAGGTGAAGGTGACGGTGAAGGGAGAGCTGCCCACCTGCCTGGGCAGAGCTCAGGCTGAAGATCTTCCCTGTACTGTGTCAAGCTCTGTGACTGCAGAGCCACTGAGACTGAGCTAGGACATTGTCATCTCTCCTGTGTCTCCGGAAGCTATCCCCAGAGCTTCTGGGAAGGGCTGAGCTAATGGGCGCCCACCACCCTGTTGTCAGAGACCCACTTGCTTTTGATGGCCTGGCCCGCGGCAGAGGTGTGGCGCGTGGGCTGCTGTGCTGTGGAGATGGGGCTGAGCTGCATCTATGCCACTGACTGCAGATGCTTCTGCGTAGCACAGGACAAAGTAGTGGTACCCTCAGGTGCCTGCTGCTTGCGCTGTCCCTGGCAGATGAGGAGGGGTGCTGGCTCCTGGGGAGCTATGCCAGGACATGTTTCCAGGCATAAGGGGAATGTTTCTCCCTGATCAATGCAGTTTGTTTCAGAGCTGATGGAGCGCTCACTGCAGGAGCAGCCCGAAGCCGGTGGGCACAGAGACAGCCAGACGGGTAAAGCAAGACATTTTAAATGCTTTTCGTTCCAGCTCTCTGCAGCCCCTGCCTTGCCAGGAGCTGCTCTCCGTTCTCAGTTTGCTTTGTAACTGCGTTCTGCCCCAGTAAACAAAAGCTTTCCAAGTGTGTTGCTGGAGCCAAGACAACTCTGGGCATCTTGATCATGACCCTGGGGATGGGGCTGCTGGCTCCGTGACACAGCTGCTCCGCATGTTGGCTGCGGGGATCCCCAATGCCTTCTTTTGGAAGGTGGAGCCAGAGTCTCACTGTGGAGAGGGAGAGGACAGTCCCTGACTGCCAGCTTGGAGAGCAGGACTCTGCTCTCAGCCTGGGCTGGGCACTCCTAGCACAGCTCTGCTCCCTCTGCACGTTTCCTCCTCTTTTCTCACTCCATTTACACCACAGAGAGGATGGAGTTAGAAGACCATGAGGAGTTGGAAGAGGTAACAGAGCTGAGCACCCAGGACCACCAAGCCCCACCAGCCTCCTCAGCCTCGAGTTTCCTCATCTTTCATGGTACCCCTTTCATGCTCAGAGAGCTGCCAGGGTCAGATCCTGCTTGCACCCAGCTTTCCCATTCTGGCCTGGCTCCTGGCCTGAATACATTTTTACATTTTATGACTCTCAGAGGTTTTTAAATTTAATGGGTTCTTTTTTTTCTTACTTCCTTCTTATCACCTGAGCTGTATCCTCTCTGAGCTACTGCCAGCTCCAGGGATTATAAGTGAATAATTTAGGTCTGACGGTGCGTTTGAAGTTTAAGAGAAGGAGGTGGCATGTGTAGCCTGCTCCTCATCCCTGCCCCAGGGCCGTGGTGTAGACTGTTTCTCCAAAGGCAACGTCAAGGATTCTCTAAAGAGCCACGCTCTGAACATTGCATGGCCCTACTCAAGCACGGCCCTTCCAGATCCTGGCAGCCTGGAGGCCAAGGCTCCCAGGGCACCACAGGAGCAATGGGCTCGTTTTCACCCGGCTGCCCTCACAGGCTGCTGTTCTGCAATGAGGCAGCTCCCCAACACTGCCACGGGAGGATCGCTGTGGGTGCCGCGGTCTGAACCACAGCACCATGCCTGTGTGAGGAACTCAGAGCCTTGCTTGCCAGCCCAGGGCTGGGAAGGGTTAAATACCAAACCAGTGCGTGTGTCCTGGCAGCTCTGAAGGGTAGTGAAGGCAACGGGCAAACATGACCTGCTGCAGAGCTGACTTTTGGGCTAGCTGCAGAGGTGCCTCTAGCCTGTTGTCTCCAGATACCGGTGGAGGAAGGAGGGACTTGCAGCGTGCTGGGCAGGGGCAGTGCAGGGCTTTTGGCTGGCCTGCTCAGCTTCGTTGAGTGCAGAGCACACCACTGCTTGACTCCTCCAGGGTGCATCGAACTATACAGGGTCTGGAAGCAGAGGAGACTTCCCTCCCCATGTCCCAGGGAGGGTGTGCTGCCATCAGTGGTCTCTGTGGTCTGTGCTTGCACAGAATCAGGTGTCACGAGTTCTCAGGATGGAGGCACAAAAAGATACTCTGGGAAATTATTTTTAACACCCTGCGACTCACCATTCAGGAAGTGAAAGTTGCTTTTGTCAGGGCTGGCTCAGTAGCAGCCCCAATGGGGACAATCTTTTCCTCATACATAGACTTCTCTTTGCAAGGTGGCTCTGACAAAATTTAAGATTGAAGTTTAGTGGTTTCTTGGTTTCTTAGGAGCTCTCGGAAGAACTAACAAGCGTATCACAGGGTCCAGCATTAAATTCTTTCCTGCTGGGATGCAGTAAGGAAGGGAAACTGTCAGGCAGTTGGAGATCCACTTAACAGCAATTAGTGCAGATGAAAGCTGCACTAATGCGAAAGCCCCAGACTCTGCTTCGGGTGGGAGGAGGAAAGGAATGTGTAAGAGAAGATGTAAACATGACAAGATGTGGCTGTGTATCCCACAAAACAATGAATCATTTTAACGTTTCCAATCTTTTTCATGTAAGCAGAAACAGTTGATCAATATATGACAGAATTAAAGACCTGCAGTAAAACCTTGGAGCTGAGGATCTGTGAGACCTGTGAACACAGACTGATTTGCAGAATTCTGCACACGTCATAAAATGAAAGGCAAGTGTATGTACAAGAGCCAGAGGCTGCAAAAGCAGGAGTGTGCAGGGCAAGACGACCCCTTTGCCCACCCAGAGGAGCGCCCACTGGAGAGGAGAAGCCATCACTGGCAACGACTACGGAGCACCTACAGAACGGGGGAGTATTTCCCAGAAAACTCCAAGTTACAACAAATGTGGCCCTGAACCACATCCTTGTAAAAGCCTGCAAAATGTGCTTCAGAAAGTGTGTTCATGAAAGCTGCACCCATAGGCAGGGTTCTGGAGGACCTCCGGCCAGTGAGAGCATCTCCTAGGCTTTACCTGAGGAGTGGTGAAAACAGCTAAGGGATGCCGTTCTGCGATTCTGCGCCACAGCTAACTTCAAGACAAGGCAATTCCAAGGTAGGTTAGTGGGATGGTATCGCTGGGAAAAGGAAGGGCAGGAGTACAACAGCCTCACAGGTGAGTACTTACTTCTGTGCACAAAGGGTGTCATGGACTGTGTTCGAATCTATTTTAAAAACACCTGTACTGGGCCATTTGAAAAGTAGTAGGGAAAACACAATGGCACTGTTTGGAAATGCCAACCATTTTGGGAAGTTAGGATCATGTTCGGATTCTAGTAACTGAGAGAGCAGAGGAGCTCCACACCATGCTCTTAGAACATGGCTTCTGGGAGGTTCAGACTCCTGCAGCGGCACTTTGGAAGAGCTGTAGAAGCTTATCATATACGCAGAGAAGCCTGCTACTGGCAACAGCAGAGCAATAAATGGCACAAGGAAAGCATAACTTTAAAGAGAACTCAGAAAAAAAGGCTGCCAGGGGAATGAAGGGAGCCGGGGGATTGACAGGATGTGCACAGATACTGTCTGTTAAAAGCACTGGATCTAATCACGGTGGTGGCTGAGCAGGATTTGAGTCAGAGGGGACTGGGCACGATGAAAGAAAAGCGGAGCTGGGTCTGATGCTTCAAGATGTAGGCACTGGATAGGGCTTCCTTTCCCTTCGGTGAAGGAGGGCTCGGCTGGTCCCTCCCAGTCACATTCTGGTGGTCTTCGCAATCTGGAGCGTGTTATCCTTCAGAGTGCTGGACTCAGCACTAGTGTACAGAAGTGGTCAGATCACTCTGCCTGTCTGGGATATGAGGCCAAAGACCACCCTGGTACCAGAAATAAACAACTATTTTCCAGCTTACATCCTCTCCACAGCTTTTAGATTGTGGCTTTCACTGCACCACAGTCCCGTGGTTATGGGAGGATTAAAATTGCTCTGAGCCTTGTTTTGCTCTGCTCTTGGCTGGTGTCAGAGCCACAGAAGATTTTGAGAGACAGAGAGTATGTGTGCATGTGAGTTTATCATGGAGAGAATGACAAAAGGAGGCTGTATCATGCTCCTCCTGCCAGTTATCCCTGTCCTAAGCTTTCCACCTCTAGCTGGGACCCTTGGCTGCAGCCCAGACATGACAGCCTGAACCTCTGCCTTTCCTCCATTTTCTTTGCTCTGGTTTGTGGTATCGCGTATCTCGGGCACAGCTTCAGCTCTCCACTCTTTGCAACACCCAGGTGGTGAGCTGTGCCTCCAGCTGTAGGTCTTGGGTGCAAACACTCGGAATGAGTGCCTGTGCCAGCAGCAGAAGGGCATTGTGCAAACATGTCCCGCAGCAGGGGGCTGTTCCCGGCTCACCTCGGAGCCACGCTGTCTGCCTGCCCGCTAGCAGAGCCGAGCACTTGCCTGTGGGCTTTCTTTAGGCCACACATAGTCCGGGACTGGACCAGCAAGGCAAATGCCGAGTGACTGATACCAATAACTGTCCCAACCATTAATTTTTATAGGCTGAGTGGCAGCACATCATGCTGGGCACAACCAGCAGTGGAGATGAAAGCTTGAAGCCAAATAGACATCACAGAGCCAGCACAAATGCTATTTATTAAAGAAATGCCTGGACTGCAGAGGAAGCAGAAAGGTGCATCTTGAAAGGAACCTTTAATGCCTGTGAGTGAAAAGCAGTAGGAGTTGGTAAGCAGGGGGAGCTGCCAGAGGCAACAGCTCATGGACCTGGTCCTGGGGTGAGCTGGCAGCTGGGAGCGTGTGGCTGGGAGCCAAAGGGTAAGTCACTCGGCTTCATCCATAGCCATAAAAGCAAGAGCTGAGCAGAGGGGCTGCCCAAGCTGAGTTGACAGGCAAGGAAGTGCTGCTGCGGAAGGTGATATCTCAGGCTCCCATGAGGAGCTGCTGTTCTTTACTATGGCCCTTGTGGAGAAACTAATCGCCATGACTCCTGTCAGCGGGGTGTGTTGCATTTCTGTACCCTTCAGCTCCACAGCAGGGGCTCCAGCCCCCACCTCATGGTCCACACCCAGTGCCTCAGCTGCTGAGCTCATCCGAGCAGACTCCCCATCCATCCCTTCCCATCCCCTCCCAGTCAGCACAGCCACTCCAGGCTAGGCTCCACACCTTCCTTCCCCCTTCGCTGCAAACTGGCCTGCCCCATGCAAGGACACGTCTCCAGCTTCCAGCCTCCCCACCCCCCCCCAGTCAGCCCAGCCACTCCAGGCTAGGCTCCACACCTTCCTTCCCCCTTCGCTGCAAACTGGCCTGCCCCATGCAAGGACACGTCTCCAGCTTCCAGCAGCTGACCAGGCCCTTTCTTCCAGCTGTGCATACTCTGGCGAGGCTTAGCATACTTGCCGGGGTGAGCACCACACAGGCCACTGCTACCTGCTCCCTGGCCTCAGGCCTTGCATTGTCCCCTCTGTTGCCCCGAGTGCGCAGCAGCCGTGCTGCCCTGTCATGCCAGCCTCTCAGCGAGGGCACTGCGCGCACATGCCTGTCCCCAGCCCTGGCGTCACTCTGAGCAGCAGAATCTGCTGCATTAGGTTGATTTCAAGAGCCCCTCCAGGTCAGTTAGCAATTACCTGCATGAGATACGTGCTTGGAAAGGAGCTTCTGATCTCTTCAATGCACTCGTTTTCCTCTTTCAACTTCAAATTCGCCTCACTGGAAATAGGCACTTCAGCCTCTTTTACAGACCACGGTAAATTAGGATTTTGTCCAGTTCTGTTGCTTTTGCTGATATAGGTGCTTTCCCCTCCAGAGGCGATGCCATGGCCAATCCGAGGTGTGTCCAGACCCCCTCCATCCAGACTCTTCCAGCTGAGCCCGCAGCTGATGTCACGGTGCACAGTGTTTCTGCACAGACCGCTGGCCCCAGCCTGTGCTGAGCAGCCTCTTCCGGGATGGGCACGCTGGTGCCAAAGCTCTTCTTCTCGATTCAGACTGGTGCCCCGTGTTGTTAAGACGTGGCCAGTGAGCAGAGGCATCCCCTCCCTCCCGTAAAGGGTCAGCTGCAGTGCAAGTTTCCTGTCGGCATACTCCAGGCTTGTCCTGGAAGGAAAAGGACGGGAAAGAAGGAAAGTCAGTGTCTTTGCATCTGTCCTTATCCTTGTGCTGAAACCTGACTGCCAACATCTTGTCAGAAAGATGTTTTCTACAGTGACGTACTTCATGCTGGGCTCTTCCAGCGCAGCACTGGTCACACCATGAGAATGCTCCCGCTGGTTCGCTCAGCTGAGGAAAACACATTGTCCTGGCAGTGCCTGAGGACAGGCTCCCCAGGGAAGGGAGCTGCACGAAGATCTGGCAGCTGGTGTGTCTGGGGCTGTGTCTGGGGCCAGTGCAGAGCCAGCCCAGAGCGCTCCCCTGCAGAGGCCACAGCCCGCTGGGGAAGGGCTCTGGCGGGGCTCCTGGTGCCTGGTGAGGTCACACAGCACCCTATCCCAAACCGGAGGGGTTCAGCCCTCAGAGGCAGGAGCAGTTTTACATAAAGTTCAATTAAATGTTTGCTTTATAATTGCACAACAAATTATTCATAAAGGCATTGGAATCTAATCACCAGGCTGACAACGTGGAGTCTGCAAATGACACAGTACTTGGGGAGAATAAAGATGGGGGGAGCTGCCAGGCGCTGGTGGTGACAGGCAGCGCCTGAATGTGTGGGAGAGTGGGAATGCTCCCAGGAAAAGACTCGAAGCAGCAGCAAAGAGCCCCGGCAATGCAGGGCTGTTTGGCTGGCAGGGGTAAGTGGGGTGGCGTGTGACAAATGTCTCTGGGCAGTGGCTCGGGGGTTGGGGCCCGTGGGTACCCAGCAAACTTCGGGCAGTGCTGGGCTGCGCCGCTCCCAACCGTGCTGTGTCCGCTCCGGCTTCGTGTGGGCGTGCGCTGTGGTGTGTTAAAGGAGTGTCCCCAGCTCTGCAGGACCCGTGTGAGCACAGAACTGCTGCCTTCATCTCCCACCCCTCTCTCCGGCAGGAATCACAGGGCTGGGCCTTTTAGGGGGTGCCTTTAGGGGGTGTAGAGGCCTCTCCCGAGCCATGGGGTATGACAAAGTCGTGTGGCGCAACCAGCCTCTGGGGTCCATCTTTCCAGACCTGTGCCAGAGCAGAGGAAAAGGCAGGAGGCAATCGGGATGTGTAATGTGTCACCCCACAGTGTAGCTCCCCGGAGACGGGCAGTGTGAGGCCAGGACAGGCAGCTTGCAAGAGCCGGCTGCTAAACACAGCCAGAGCAAACGTGAACACCCAGGGACCCTCCGCAGCGGGTTTGGCAGGGGGACTTGTTCCTGCAGCCTTCATGGCAGCCTGAGCTGAAGCTCTGGGAACAAAGCCCTCTCTGCCTGTCCTAAAACCCAGTGCTCAGCTCCTTTCAGGGTGAACTTGGAGCAAGCAGACCAGGGACCCTCCGCAGCGGGTTTGGCAGGGGGACTTGTTCCTGCAGCCTTCATGGCAGCCTGAGCTGAAGCTCTGGGAACAAAGCCCTCTCTGCCTGTCCTAACACCCAGTGCTCAGCTCCTTTCAGGGTGAACTTGGAGAAAGCAGATCGAATCCTGCACCCCATGAAAAGCAAGACTGGTGGGACTGAGCTATGTGGATGTTTGTTCTGCTGAGAGGGGTGAGGTCAGAGAATGGGAACAGATCTGCTGGGCAGATGTTGAGCCCAGCTGCCACTGCAGCCAGATATTGCTCTGCCTAGCAAGTACCCAGCCATCCCAGACCCTGTCCCCTGCTGTCATCCTGGGCAGTGGGCTGCGGGCTGCCCGTGTCCTGCCAGGGAGAAGCCCTGCAGAGCACCCAGTGTTAGGAAGGCTCTGACTGACAGGGGAGCTGGATCCTGGACAGAGGGCTGGACTGGAGATGGATTGCCTGCCAGCCAAAGGTGGACATTAGACAGGGAGTTAGATTAATGGGAGCTGGCTCTGCCAACAGAGAGGTGAGTCACAGAGCTTGCCCGCTGCTGAATGCGTTTCTCCAATAGAGAAGAAGTAGGAGGATTTAGCGAGATTAATCTCTCGTAGAGTTGTGAGAATCACCGGGATTCATGGGCTTCTCCGCAACAAATTTCCAAGTAAGCAAACAGCACTTTCACTTGCTCCACGTAACACAGCACAGATCAGTGTCTGGTAACTCTGGAATTCCCTGCCTCTGGTCACAGGTGAGATCGACCGTACGTCCGTGCTCACACGTGAGCCCTGCAAAGCACAGCTGCACAGAAGCACCAAGAAAGCCGTGGCAGGAAAGCACTTCTTCCCTGAATTTTCCTGAAGTCTCTGTCTGCAGCTGCTCTACAATTGCTCAAACAATGCTGGCTGCTGCACAGAACAGAGAAGGTGGTACAAAAGATCTCCTCTTGGCAGTGAGCGGGGTTGGTGACGCTGGGAGAATTTGCCAGGTCTCGGCCATCTTTGCGTGAAGGAGGAGCAGGGAGCAGGACTGGACAAGAGCCAGAGCATCCTTCCTGGTGTGGGCAGCTCTTCCCTCTGGCTAGCAGTTTGTGGTACTCCCTACAACCTGGTGGGAGCTGCTAGCGAGAGGGGAGGGAGCGCTGGTCGGTCATGAGCGCTGGTCATACTTTTTGGTGGGACGTGATGGGGAGCTTTCGGGCACTCCTGTGTCTACCCCTCCCAGCACTGCACTCACCAGGGAGCAGAATGAGGCCAGGAAGAGATGATCTTGGTGAACAGTTTTTATGTTCTGTTTACAGGAACTGTGACGAGAGAACTGCAGTGAACCACAGAGATTTTCTTGCAGGAGGCAAATTTCCATCCCATGTTGGGAGTCCTGTTTCTTTCTGATATTTCTTTAGTTGTTCATGTCATGGCTCTTCAGTCTGAGCAGTTTTACAAATGTGTTGAGGAGATGAAAGTACCAGGGAAAGCTGCTCAGGATCAAGTTGGAAAAGCTTTTAACTTTCAACTCCTTACAGACAAAGGGATGCGGGGGTGGGGAGGAAGGGAGTGCAGAGACTGGGAAAAGGAAGAGGAAGGAGCAAAAAGAGATGAGAATAGATGAGTGAAAGGGACAGAGCAGGGAAGACAAATCTCAACAAGAAAAGGAACAAGTCACTCACAGAAAGAAAGGGAGAGATAGGGAGAGAACAAAGCAAAGGCGTCTGGAGCTCAGTGAGGTGGGGAGGGTGTGTCAGGGTAAGGGAAGCCTGCTGCAGGTAGAGGAGAGCTACGAGACACAAACAAGCTGTTTGAATGCTGGGGTAAAGCAATGATGGGAATAAGAGGAAAGGAAAAGCCAGATGAAGACTAAATTCCCGTGGAGATAAAGAGGATGGCAACAAAGCCAAAGGATAACCCATCCGTCCTTCTGTCACTGAGGATGCGTAACATGACATTAAAGTGACATGTCAGCCTTTGAGAGAGGCGGTGGGACAGAGCTGCGGAGGCTGCATTTGGTGTTCGTACATCTGGGGAGCCACCTCACAAAGGGAGCAACCATGTCACAGGTAGTCCTTGTTCTCCGTCATCCATTCCCCACCGTGCATGTGGCCTGTGCCGCTCTGTGACCTGAGCATCCTCTGAAGCACTGCTGGGTTCCGGTCTCACAGGAGGACTGTGGCACGTCATAATGTGCCTTGTTACGGTGCTCCCGGGGGCTCGCTGGGAGGCTGGGCTGGGGCAGGCCTGGCTGGCCTTAGCACCCTGCAGGGTGGCAGTAAGAGGGCATAGAATCAGAGAATCGTAGAATAGTTTGGGTTGGAAGGGACCTGTAAAGGTCATCTAGTTCAACCCTCCCCCCTGGAATGATCGGGGACATCTTCAACTAGATCACGATGGAGCAGCTGTGACACAGGGGTGGGGGGTGATGGCAGGAGAGACAAACCTTCCCTGGCCGCAGGGTAGGGGGCCCTTAGCAAGAACAGGTTGGAAGAGGGCGCCACAGCTACAGACCAGTGCTGGCACCATCTCCACCCACTATCACACCAGCTTATTGGATGCTTTCTGCCAGGTGGGCTCAGCTCCATCTGTGCTGCCTCTGTCCCGGGGAAAGGATCTGGGTGTTCCCAGTGCCTCTGTCAGTGCTGGCACAAGAGCCTCGCAGCTGTCCTAGGGCTCGATCGGCACTGAGCGAGGTCCCTGTTAGCAGACGGTGTTAGCGGCGGAGCAGCTGTGCTCCAGGCTCTGCTCCTTTCCCCACAAGAGCATCAGGCACAAGTGGGATCTACTTTGGCAGCAGTGCTTGCAGCTGGGAGGTTTCTCACTCTCACGCTGGGATTGAGGACGTTTCTAGAAGCTTCCATGTCTGAAGGGGCTTGTATGGAGCATTTTCTAGATCGTCGTCAGGGTGAGGGTGGGAGTCATGCAGTGGTATGGGGATGGGAAGCCTTGTGCCAGCCAGTGCAAAAGTGGGGAGAACAGCTTCCTGCGCGTGCTGCTGGCTCTGCGCCCTGCTTGTCCCTTGGTCCTGGAAAGCAGGCTCTCCTGGATCCATGCTGTGGTTATAAACAACTCGCTTTTGCTTTCCATCCACCTCCCCTGACCTGCAGGCCACCTGCCTGTGCAGGAAGCACCAGACCCAGGTGCTTTGTGGATAACCTGGTGCTGCGTTACCACTGTTCTGCGGCCCATGCTGGCTGAGCAGAGGATTTGTTTGCCTCGTGCAACGCGCTGCACACAGGGAGCAGCAGGGCATTCCCTTCCCCGGTGTTCCCCTGCGTTCCTTCCAGCGCCAGACTCCAAGGCCCAGTACCAGAGAAGCAGGAGAGCATTTTCTCCAATTGAGATGTGGGACTGTGGACAGTGGAGACTGGAAAGTGTCCCACTGGGGGCTCTTTGCCTGGGTTGTGGCTAAAGTCTGAATTGCATGATCAGATAGAGAAGCAGGAGACCAGTTTCTCCAATTGAGATGTGGGACTGTGGACAGTGGAGACTGGAAAGTGTCCCACTGGGGGCTCTTTGCCTGGGTTGTGGCTAAAGTCTGAATTGCATGATCAGATTTTATCTGATCCCAAATGATATTTCAGCCTCACCAGCCTTGAGCTTATTCCCTGATTCCACCCTCCACCTGTCCTGATTGTGCCCAGAGGGGTCTCTAAGCTCAGCACTTTGCTGGCAGCAAGCTGTGCAGCCGTTCCTGCCCCCGCGACCCCAGCCGTTCCTGCCTCTGCGACCCCCAAGTGCTGCTGTGCCTGGACGGTGCCCCCAATAATTCAAGCAGGGCTCTGGAGGAGGTACCTGAGAGCTGAGGTGGGTGCTGAGGAAGCTGGGTGCCGCAGGCACCCAGGTGCACATCAGGAGGGACCCTTGCCTAAGCTCCTGCCAAGCTGCCACCGGGCCATGGGGATCGGGCCCTATTCAAGGCTGGGGAAGGGGGGCTGGGGTCTCCCTGACCCGAGGGATGCCCTGGCACCCCGGCCCAGTGCTCCACTCCCGTGCATAGAGTTTGCACGTTCTCAGCCCCGTTGGTGCTCGGAGGCGCCGGGCCTCAGCCTGCGGGAGCGAGGTCTGCCCCTGCCC
>NW_010396014.1:0-9625 GCF_000710305.1 Buceros rhinoceros silvestris
GAATCAATACATGTAAGAAGAAGCAGTAATACATCCGTAATTGTATGATGTGTTGTCGCAACCTTAATCTGGTATACTGTTGTGTTGGTATTTTAATGTAACTATATTAACTATCTGTAATTGTATGATGTGTTGTCACAACCTTAATCTGGTATACCATTGTGTTGGTATTTTAATGTAACTATATTAACTATGAAGTCTTCTGCATTTTAACCACGGTCATGGACCAAGCAGCACATATCACATCTCTATGAGTTTTACTTCAAATAAAGGTACAAAAGAGGCTTGATTCTCTTCTTTTCATTAACAGATTAAGCACATTTTTATACTGTATACTCATCCTCTTTTGTATGTGCACCATAATCTGGTGAACATGACCAATTAAAAAGTGACTTTTTAGCTGTATATAATGCTTAGGGTATTACCTTACTGCACGATACACTTTAGAAGAAAAGCACCGCCATGAAGTAATGAAACCAAGGCTAATGTGGCAGTTGTGGTTTATTAAATGTGAGCACAGCTAATTGTGCATGTTCTATGTGAATCAGTCTTCTGATAAAATTCATTAAGAATGCACATTAAAGAAATTGGCAATTACGTTACTTTTTAGTCAAATGTCTCCTTTTTAACAACATTGTTAGCATTGTGAGAATTCTGTTTACTGAGCTTATTGCACAGAAGTATCGACAGTAATTCAATGGAGTAATTTGAAAATCTCTAGAAAGCTTTCAAATGATCTAACCTTAAGGATCTTTAATAATGTGTAGAGGTTCGAATTCTTGCTTGTCCTTTCTTCTCTGTAAGTATCAGAGTAATATACCTTACAAAAGGAACTGCTACAGTCTAGGCTTCAATCTGCACAAAATCCTATCTTGCTGACTTGAAAAAGCCAAGAAAAATAATAATTATGGCATTATGCATGCTTCAAAGTGATAGCTGTGAATTTTAGAAATTAGGCAGAACATATTGAGAGTACGTAGGCCTTGACACCATAAGGGAGTTGCAGAAGCAGTATCAAAATAGCAATAATCTAGCTCTATTCCAGAAGAACAAAACAATACTCTTAAAAGCCAGTCTGTAAAAATTTCTCATTTTCTGAGAAATCAGCCATGGCTCAGTTTGAAATTCAGTATTACAAAAATAGTTCAAAAAACAGTGTTTAAATTATTGCCTCATGTTTCTGCTCTATTAATTCCCTGAGAATTCTTCTGAACAAAAAATAGTTCAGGTTTCCTTCTATGAGGACTTTTCAGAAAAATAGGAAAAATAATGGGGTGATCAGAGCAAGAGTTACGACACAGACCTATAGAGATTATGCAAACTGTTTGATCCAACTGTACAAAGTGTTAATACCTTAGAAAGACTGATTCATGCTCTAGAAACTCAACTATCAAAACAAATACAGAACTCCAAGGCTTTCTGTTGCCTGAAAATGAAAAGTTGATATCAGTAGAGCTTTCTGAATTTAGAGCAAATAAAGATTTCTTCGCAAAGCTTTAGGATACAACTCAAGTGACTGTGGTACCTAAAGCTGGCCTTAGACAAAACTGAAGTGCTTTCCTCTATATCAAATCACATCAAAAATGGTCCATGCACATATATACCACTGGGGGTACCAACACTGAACGCATATGTAATCTTTGATTCACCTTTCAATACATATAATAGATCACCATGTTTCACCTAAAAACCCCACTGCTTCTATTTTTGTGTTTCACAGGACACTCATTACATATTACAACATCTCACAGCTCCTGCACAGCTTCAAGTCAAAACTAAAAACTTCTTTGCCAGTCCTCTCCAGATGCACTGAACAACCATCCTCTGAATCTAGTATTGTTATTAATTATTTATTAAAATCAGTGTTAGTAGCTTTATTTTAAAGCAGAGATGAAGTAAAGGGTAGCACATATACAGCATCCAGAGGACTGACGTACAGGTAGAAGTCTTGGATTCAGTATCTTTCCTTGCCTGAGGACATTCAACACCATATCTTTCAGCACCAAGTGAAATGCCAGGCTATAAGGCAGGCCAAATGGGAGCTTTCCCATCTCTGTTGAAATTGCACTACTGTACAGGAAGCAACAAAAGATTTACAGAGAGGGCATGAAGAACACAGTTCTGATCTTCCTGGTTAGCACAGTCTTAGAAACGGGAACAAGAGCTCCAGGTCCTGCACAATAAATTATTTCTGTACTTTATCCAGTGATTGTACTGACTAAGGCAAAAGCACGACAAGAATCATCATTCATCTGGCCATATCATTTCCACTTGTCTTTCTTTGGGAGAAAATATGTTAGATGGATAGTGAATGATACATTGAACCAGAGCTTCAATGATACATGTTTGTACAAGCTCAGGATCCTAACCATCAAGTAAATAACATTTACCTGAAGTATTTCAAGTCACGTATAATGTTGCGTTAACTATCTAAGTGTCAATAACAACTGTAATGAATTTGTGGAACTGAGATTTGATAAATAGTTTAAAAGGTAATTTTTTTGTTGTTAAGCTGATTTATAGAACATGTGTCTGTGAGACACAGGAAACTGTCCTACCTTGGGATCTTATTTTGCATTCTGCTATTCTGTCTGTGAGAGACAGCTGGAAGCTGGGGCTTTTAACTGTAGGTTTTTGGTCTTTTGGGAAATTTAGTTTTGTAACTGGCCATTTTGTAACAGATGCTGCTTTCACTTAGCAGCTAAATTAAAAATTGCACTTTCATTAATTAAATGCAGTGTGGGTGAAGATTGTGGCTAGGGACCACAAAGGAGGCAGAGCCTTTCAGTGAAACTGTCCCACTTCATTGAAAAGAGCTCTCTTAAGAGAATCAAAATGCTTTACAGCTCTACAAATGTATTTCATCAAAGCACAAAACTATATGAATTAGGAACAAGATAAGCCATTAAAAAACCCTCCTCTGTTGATGGTATCTTCACAAAATGACTCCTTTCCTCAAGTTTTGCCTTCTGTTCTAGGAATTTTAAGGTTTCCCTGTGTAGAGAAACCATGTGAAGGCTTCTCCTTATTCTTAGGAGCAGCATCCTTCCGTTGCACTTGCAACTAAGCTTTTTTTTTTTCTTTCAGGAGCCTCCCAGAGTGCTACCTTATTGCAGGATTCTGCCTGTTTTGCCATCTCTCATGGGAGATTATAAAACACTGTGTTGAGTACAGTAATGAAAACTAGATTTTCAAGATAGAAATTTTTCTTTTTTTCTTTCTTTTTTTTTTGTGTAGGATCTTATACAGAAATGTAAAGGGGACTAAGAAGAGTTCATTTTCAAATACTCTTCCTTAAACATCCATTATCGATTGTGGTCTAAATGAAATACTGAGCCAAGTAGAGTGTTAGCCTTTCACAGCATGAAAATTCTGTTGTACTTCTGGAAAAATGGGAATATTGTTTCATTTACATGAAAGCTAAGTGAATACTGTGCTGTACTTTGTCCCCTCTTCGGGATGCCAAGCAACAGTCCCTCCACCTGTCCCAGAGAAGGATCCACACGCTTTTTTTCTCCTCACCCTATCTCTATATTCCCTGCCCATCTATGCTTGCAGAGCTCTGAACTATTCCATTTCAACATACAGCCTCTGGGCTATTAAGTACAATTGATTACCTTATCCTGAAGCACTGTCACTTTCCTGGGGATTTACAATAAACCAAGATAAACAACACGTAATGAAATCCACAGCTGTGTGCATAAAAGATGCTTTTCAAAACAAATCCTTCCTTGTTAATACAGGACTTTATGTGTATTTACATCATAACAATCAGAGCTCTGAAAGTAAAAGCTATCGTTTTACTTACTGAGATTTATATTTTACCTATTCATTTTCAACTGTGTTAATACTTTCCTGAAATCGCAATCTGTCAAACTGATTATTCCCAGAAGATACTCATTGCTTTTAATCATAAACGTCAGCAAGAAGAATATAATTGAAATAGTCTTTCCAACCAAGTTCACATCACTAAAGTCAATTTTATGCTATGCTACATTAGGCAGCTTTCTTGTGCAATGTCAAGGGAGGTGGGGGGGCAGGGAAAAGAGAGAAACTGAGGATTTACAGTACACAGAAAAATGTTCATTGCTCATGGTCTACCAATAATCTTAAACATCAACCTGGAGCACCAGAATTGTTCTTGGAACAAGAACAGTTGAAGCTCATTGCCTGATCAATCTATGGTCTATCTGCAACACTGTTAATTATGCAACTACTGAAATGAACAAGAGTAGGCAGTTTTCATAATGGCCACCGACATTATGGCCATTATTTTCCACAACTGAGTAACATTTCTCATACTTGTTTTTTCTGACTTCAGTGTTGATTTAACAACAGCAGGTGCTTAGTAAATTAAAATTGTAGAAACTCAGTATATAGTATATTAGTCAGGATTTTTTTTCCTCTTATTTCTCAGTCATACCAGATGTGAATAGAAATAGCATAGTCAGACTTATTAAAATATTTCTGTCTAATGAACCTTCTCAGGCCTTGCTTTTTTCCCAAAATATCTTTACATTGTCATAATACATGCTTTTGTCCTCTCTTTCATATTTCTTCAAATTGTCTATTCAGTACATTAACTAAATAATGGAAGTTTGGAACTTAAGCACATGCTTAAGTGCTTTTCTATACTAAGTTTCAGAGCCAAGTTTACAGAAAAGTCCATTAGAAAGTTCAGGAAAAGGAGTTCCACAATAACTTTTTAACATCAGACTTAAAACAGAGTTTCACCACAACTTTTACCATTCACATCAACTTTCCTGAAGTATCTTCTTCAAAATCCACTCTATTATTAAGAAGTATCTCAGGTTCTACTCTATTCTACAGTATTTCCTGTCTTCCTTTCTGTATCCAGCTTCCCACTCTTGGTAATGTCCATACTCCCAGACTCTGCTTCAATGACACCAGGCTAGCCTTGCAGACAGACACACTGAAATCTGGGAAAAAAAGAATAATTTCACTTGCCACTCAGCAGTTCACAGTCCGATACCACATTCTGTCTTGTTCTATGAAAACAAAGTATTTTATTTTATATATATGAGAGAAATATTGTTAATACAGTATAAACAGAGTGTGAAGCACAAGAAACCAGCATATAATCAACTTAAAATAATAGTTGGCAAGTAATGTTGTATGCTGTCAGATTCATTGTCTGCTGCTCTTATGTAAGATGGACCAACAGGATAATAAGGTAGATGATTGCAATGCATTCGGATTAGTATACAGTATGTAATTATTTTTTTCCCCTTCAAGATTTGGACATGGAAACAATTAAAATGCATAGAATATTCAGTAGTGCTTCCAGCAAAGGAAATACATCAGTTAATTAACTGTACTTTGTGACCTGAATATGTTTGAAGAAAGCCAAGGGGTGGGTGGAAAAACAAATACCCTCAGGTCTCATTGTTCCGTTGCAGTTAGCCACGATCTTTATATGCATGCATTATCTTAGGTTAAGTAATTGACTTTTTTAAATTGTCAGCATTTACTTTGCCTAATAATCTCAGAAGAATGCTTCATTTAATAACTTGTCACATTCCACAAGTGCAACTGGTTTCACTGCAGTCCCCCTAGTTTGGGGGGAATTATTTATAAACCAAAAAAGTTAGACATCCAGATTTCATTTATGTGCTGTCTGTAATGCAAGTACACTGGGTTGGAATTGTCAATGCTAATGAGATACAGAGAAAAAGTGCTTGAAATTTCTGCGTCCATTAACATAGGAGCTAGGAAAAGGGGAAAGAGGGGAACCGGGTGTCTGTCAATCCAAATTCTATTGCAAATAAAAAACCCCACGAAACAGATAAATATAGTTGTATTTTATAATTTTAAATACAGTTGTAAGTTATTTATTTATCTATCTTATCATGTTGGCCCATATCTCCACCAATTTGACTGGGGACATTCCACAGCTAAACAATGTCACCTAGTATATCATCAGCAAAAACTCATCCTAGCTCAATAAACATATTTGACAATATATGTTTTTATAGAAAGTTAAGACAGAGGCGGTAATTAATTATCCTTAATGTCTAAAAGAACAGAAATAATTCCGTATGTATATCTAAAATATGAAAAAGTTCAACTATGTTAAGTATTTGCTCATAGCAATGGATTTTTGCATTTGCAAAACAAAAATATTTCTGTTAATTTATGTTTTACTAACAGATGTTAATTCTTGATATTCCACTAACAGTGTACAGTTATACACAAGCCAGCCAACACTTCATGGGGAAAAAATTGACATTATTTTACCCCTTAATTGTTTACAAGCTAAGCATCTATTTTTATATGAGTGCATGAGTTAGTGTGAAGTAGAATGGTTGTTTTCTCCTGATAATCATTTTAATCAGCCTTAAAAAACATATAAGTTTATGGGCTCAATCCTTTAAAGTCTCCTTTCGATTTATCTTTTATGATATTTTGACTGATATTGGACATTTCCAGTTTGATAAAATACTGAAATACCTGTATATTCAAAGTGAACTATGAGCTGTTTTACATAACTAGTGAGGGACAAGACATGAATTCAGAAAATATTTAAATGAATTATTCAGCAAACTTCAGATCCGATTTGTATATAGATCTCGCCAGAGAGAGAGAAATAATGCTTTCGTTAAAGTGAGATACATAACATACTTAACGCACTTAAAAAAAGAAAAAGTTCCAAAAGTTTTCATTTGGAACGACATGTTCCTTCTGGAATATATATGAAGCTTGCTGAAGAAACATAATTAGTTTTTCCACCTTCTGCTTGTATCTAAGTATTGTTCTGCAAAGGAAAATGGAGAAGAAATGAATGATATGAAAACAAATAATCTGCAAAACTAGCAACCAGCTTAACGACAACATGAGACATGCACTCCTCAAAAACCAATTAATCCCTTTCAAAACACATACTTTTAAAGTTCACACAGTAGATTTCTCTTTGAAAAGACTGGGAGTGGGTGGGGAGAAGAGTAAAATCATCATACAATTTATCTTGAAATATCCTACCCTTTAAATTATAGGGGGGTTTATTACTTCTAATCTCTCTGTAGATAGGATCTCAGAATATAAAAATTCTCAGTGTGGGAGGTCTAAGTATTTCTTCTTCAGAAATGTTGCTAATTGTTAATACTGAGTTCTGAAACTATGGAACTTCAAATTTTTCTTTAGCCTAGATTTGGCACTTGAAATGTGTCTTGTTTATACAACATGGTATTTGCAAATAGGCTGTAATATTTATGGCTCTTGGTATTATATTACTTTAAAAAATTGGTATTATTTTACTTTATTATGGTATTATATTACTTTAAAAAATGAAAAAGAAGTTGTTGAATAAGTTGTGGTCTTGCAAGTGATGCCAGACTATTTTTTATGGATCTGAATCTCTTGATGATAGTATGATGCTGCTGAATAAATGGAAACAGGAAATGTCTACATAACCTACAAACCCCAGGACAAGCTGCTGACTTCTCATCTGTTACCAAAAAAATGGGTTAATGACAAACACAGGTTATGTAACCAGCACCAACCTCTGGAAAGCAACGTTTCATTACAATGGCATGTTACAACTGACCATGTGTGTAAGGTCCACATACAGTATCAAGTGGAATTACAGTGAGCTACATTTATAGAAACATCATCAAAAACAAACTCTGTTAATTCCAAAGCAACACCTACAATATATGCTGTTACTGAGTACAGGAAAGGGCTGGCAGCCTTGAAGAAAGGAATGGTAGAGACATCTAGGAAGCTAGTAATTTACATCATTTGATAGCGCTTCAGGAGGTACGGAGAGAACTGATTATCCTCAGGATATCAATGCAATTCTGTGAGCACGGATGGACCTTTCAAAAGGGACTGCCATCACTTTCATAGTAGGCAAATCCCTCTGCTATTAGTACAGAGGCAGAAAATGAGCAACTAAGTTCACATGAAAAGTTACCAGGGAAGAAATATTTTGTCTAAGAAATTATGCTTTATATTTATACATAAGCAGCACGTGCCACTGGGTTGGAATTGTTGGAACTGCTTGAAATTGTAAGGCAGTTCCTTAACTGTAAGATCACAAGAGATATTGCTGCTGCATGTTAAGAAATATTTGTTTGGACTTAGCTTTTCTTTCCATTTAGGTCCCAAGTTGCTATGTCATTATATAGATGACTAAAAAAACAAGAAATAATCACTAAAATAGTGAAATGAACTGTTGGGTTTCTTTACTGCACTTATGATTCGAAGTACGTTTTGGTAGCTAACACTCACACTACACCTCTCTTTAATGTGAGGAGCGCTTCGACACACAGATATTATCATCACTGATAAGAAAATATGCCTATCCAAAAGCATTGACAAGAGGTTGGGCGTCATTAAAATGAGTAAATGTTACCTTTGCTATATTACAAAATGCCAGAGAGCATCCCAGGAAAAAAGTGGGAAATTATAGGAGACCAGGAATATGGAGTCTTTTGGTACTGAAATTGTTTTTATCACACAATCCATTGTGAAGGCCTGAGAGCAAGTGCCTCATTTACAAGGAAAACACATGCTGGCTTTTCTCTGGAGATTATTTTTTTCCAGTAGATTTCTGTTAATTAGTAAACAAGCACAAGACAAAAATGAGAGGAACAGCATCGCAAGCAGCACTTAGCATTTCTTAGGCACAGAGAACATAACTAGGTGTGGCACCAGGTCAACATGTCAAAACAGCGTGTCCCTCCTCAATAGCAGGCAGCTGCATTATGCAAACATTTCTGAAGTTCAGTAAAAGTAGAAAGCCAGTGGGAAGTTACGATTCTTACAAAATACAGAAAAGTAAAATAGACGGTTTGAGGTAAATACCACCTAAATTTACTAAAATTAAGGTCCTTCGGGTCATTCACAGAAGTGGGCTTTTAAGTAGTGACAGGTTTATCAAGGGTTAGGGCTGGGTCAGCCACCAGGTGAATGACCCCTCTTCCTTCTCAAAGAGGAAGAGAAAGCGAATAAGGGACAGAGACTTACTGAGTGGAAAAGAAAAATAAAACTACTTTAATGAAAATAATCACAATAAAATTAATTATGTACAAATATATACAAACCAAATAGTAACCCAACCCCGCTGATGGCAACCACGTCGTCATCACCATCGATGCTACAGGGCAGACGCTGGAGAAGTACAATATTGGACTCAGCAGCAGACTGATGCAGGATGCAGGAGCTGGATTCTGGAACTAGGTTCAAGCCATTGAAGAGAAGGGCAAGAGAGGGAGGCCCTTGTGATCCCTCAGCTTTTTTCCAAACATGATGTCTATGGGATGGAACACCTTGCTGGTTAGTGCAGGGTCACCTGTCCCATCCGCTCCTCCCTGCAGGTGCGGCCTCTCACTCACTGCACCCTCACCGTGGGACACAGGATTGAGCAGTGACCTTGGTCTGCACAGGAGCAAGTATAAGCAAGAGCTTTTCTGAACACCAATTTCTGCTAGGGGATCCCCTAAACATCAAGTGTTATCACTTCCAGAAGCAGACACTGTTTGCAGAAGTATGCCATTAACTTCAAAAAGTTTGGTTACTTTGAAAAGACTCAGCTGAAAAGTAAAATCTCTGAACAGAATTTTTTCTGTTCTAACTCAAACCAGGACACTTCCTCTGGCGATGA
>NW_010396014.1:9707-10113 GCF_000710305.1 Buceros rhinoceros silvestris
TGAGCAGTGACCTTGGTCTGCACAGGAGCAAGCGTAAGCCTGAGCCTTTCTGCACCCCAGCCCCTGGCAGTGACTGTGAACACCAAGTGTTATCACTGCTAGAAGCAGACACTGCCGTTAACTTCAGACAGTGCAGCCACTGAGCAGAGACCGAGCTGAAATCTCTGAACAGAATGAGTGCTGCTCTAACTCAGACCAGGACAAGGTTCTATATATGGATTTTCCAGAAATGAGGAAGATAAATTACTTCTACAGAGGTGATATTTATTGCTGGTACTTATAAGCAACATATATGACAAACACTTTTCTGTTACAGCCACTGAGGCATCGTGGAATGTATGTGGTGTATACGGGTTATCTGAAGTAATCGCTTCAGTTAACAGCCCAAGCATTTCTTGAGGAAAAT
>NW_010396014.1:10240-14249 GCF_000710305.1 Buceros rhinoceros silvestris
AGAACACTAGAACTGATATTACAGGGCCCAGAATCAAATTGATTAGCAGGACTTGTGCCCACAGAACTTTTAAAGTGAACATGTAGGAAAATTTTAAATGGAACAAGGAAAGGAGAAAGACAATTTCCCATTTCATTGTTGTCCTGTGATGCTGCATCAGATGACTACATTCCCTAGGAACCCCTAAATTCAGTGGAGGAAGAGATGATCCTCCAATCAGTGTTTCACAATAAGCACTTGTTTTATGTGCTTTTAAGTACTTCTGAATTTCCTGTCAGTTCTTCCAAGGTTCAGCCAGCTGCCGAACATATGCTGTGCTTCCAGCCCCAGACAGGCCTGGCTGATGCTGCACACAAAGATCTGGCTGCTGTGCTGCCATAATCTGGGAGGAGAAGACACAGGAGATCTGCTTGGCTGAAACCACTGGGCTGTTGTTTGGCACGGTTTTGGAAACTGTAAATGGCTGCTGTCAGGTAAACAGCCAATCCTTCATCCATGCAGAGAAACTGGCAGCAATTGTCTCCCCGGTGGCCACAACTCCGTCTTGCATTGTGGGCAGATGACAGGGCCACTGAGTTGGTTAAACGCTGTTTTCTTGTTACAGACATGCACCCTCTCTCTCAGCCTAAAGAGGAGGGATGGAAACATCATGCATGGTAGAGATAGTCTGTAGGTCACCCACTTGTTCATGCTGATTTACATGTAAATTTGCATTAAAAACGCCAGCTGTTTCTTCATTCATAGAGAAAATGTGAGGAGGTCTATCCCAAAGCATGCAACTTTTCTCTGTTAGTGCAAGCATATCCATATTTTAACCATTAAGAAAGATATAGAAAATCCAACGCTTCATATCCTCTTTATCTCCTTTAGCCCTTCAGACTGACATCCAGAGTCTAGAGGTTTAAACTGGTCAATCTGGTCAAGAAACACTTGAGAATGGAGCCACCCTAACACTTCACATTCCACTATCCAGTCATTAGAGCCTTCACTACTTCCAGTTCAGTAAGGGCAGAGTACTGGCAGCTGTCACTGTAATGATTACCTGTACATACATCAATGTCTGTAGCATCCTGGCTTGAAAAACCCATATGGCCTTCTTGCATATTCTTATCACTTACTTATTTCCACCAAACTTTGGTTTGTTTGTCTGGTTTTTTTTTCTTTCCTTGTGTAAAGAATATTGATGAGAAATAGTTTAAAAACATGAGCAAGACTTTCATATATATCTACCATTTCCCCAGTGCATATTGTTTTCTGCATGTATGCACCATGAACAAGTGCACACTGATTTATGTTTGCAATTTGCACTAACTGTAAAAGAAAGGAGTAGTTTATTTTTTTGCTTTAAAGGAAAAACATGGTCATAAATAGAAATCTTAGAAAAGCCCTGAACACAATCCCATAAAATTAAATGCAAAAATAAATATCTCCCCACACACATACACCACAGTTAAGCTATTTCTTAAAAGGAACAGCCAAGATAAAAATAAAAGCATGTAAGGCATTTTCCAGAACTATATATATTTTTAAAGTGAGAATTGCTGACCAAGCAAACTGCTTATTTTATACTTCTTTTCAGAGAAAAGTGCCACTGAAAAAAATTATACAAGCATATGCATTCACATGTGTATGCTCATGGGAACAAACGCCAAGGCAATTCATTATGTGCCACACTGTTAAAATTAAAAAATGGACTTTAGAAATTCCATGATACTGCGAAGGCTACCAAATGAATTTTACTCATGTGCAAACTAATGAACAGATCACTTATGCTCACAATAGTATCTTTTCTACCTATGAAAACATATTATAAGTAAAAAAACCCTAAGTAGTAAACAAGTTAGATTTGCTTTAATATTTATAGCCTAGTTTCCCATGAAGCAAGTCTCATGTGATCACACTTTTATGTTTATACAGCTGTGATAAATGTTGAGCTTGTTGGCCAGTATTGGCAAACTTCGCAGGGGAGAGGAAGGTCCACAAAATTCATAAAATGCCTGAGAAAGCAGGTAATTGGGCAGAAAAGGGAGGCTGCAATTAAGAGAAAGGCTGTAACTTAAGCGAACACAATGAGTGTCAAGATACCTGAAGTAAGGTACACTCCATTCTTATAATTGCCACAGTTTTAAGAAATGTTTGTCAGCAACTAAATCATGACATGTACAAAAAGAAAGCAAGTGTAAAACAGAAGTCTGCAAGAAAAACAGTTTAGTCTGTTTTGATAGAATTATTTGATTATATTTTGTTTTTATTTTAATATTTAAGATGAAATTCCTCTTCGTATAAGCCCTTTCTTCTACCTAAAATTATAACTTCTTACAAAACAATTTTAGACACAAACAGTGTCCAAATCTCTACATTTTGTTTAATGAAGACAATGTACATAATCTGAATTTATGCTTCCTAGACTGGAGAAAAAAATTGTCTGTCTTTACAGAGGCCTATAATACAATCTGTTGACCTAACTGTGGTCAATTTGAGCCTAAAAATTTGCTACTGAAGGTGATACGATTGCCTTGATCTCTGTCTTGTACAGTGCGAAAGCAGGTCGTTTTGTCACTTTCATCTTGGTTTGCTATAGCAACAAAGGAAACCAGACTTGTATTAGTTTGACAGTAAGATGAGACTGACTACGATCTATGTTTTTTCTGATGGAAGATTGCTTAATATTGAAGAGGCAAAGGGGACCAGTTCAACACCTAATGAAAAATAATATCCTCCTTCAATATAAAGCCAGGCAATGTCCCTCTAAATCTTAATGCTTAGCTCAGCCATTGCATTTCATACAGGAGAAAACAGTCTGCCCCTTACTAGACTTCAGATCAGAGTGTTCACTGTGTGCCAAACTCTAGAGGTCAAAGAGGATACCAAGAACGACACTATACGGCAGCACCCCTGATATAAAAAGGCAAGCGTTGCACTGCAGAGTGGTGTAGTAAACACAGTAAAACGCAGGATGCCACTGATCAAGATGACAGCTTTTCATCTCTGCTCTATGTTTGGCTGTCAATTTCCCTGATTTGTGGAACAAGGACAAGTATGAGTCTCTTGATAATGTTTATTGATTACTTGTGCCCTTCCAAAGATCAGTTTCTCATACTATTTAGCTGAGAAAGAGAGTGAAAGAAGATATATAGTATAGCTTAATAACCATGAAAGAGTCTAATAGAAAGCCAGTAGCTAAAATATTAAAAAGCATCCAAAGATTGTTACTACTTGAATACAGCATGTGGTGCAGACTTTTTGTTTCATTAACTCATATGCTGCCATAAGGAAGATAAACTACTTTGATTTTGATTTATCTATCAAAGACCTGTTGCATTTGCAAAAGCTTAGGAAATATTTTTTATTGAAAATGTTATCCTAAATAATTTGAAATCCCTTGCGTAAAATTCAGGCAATATGCAGTCAATGAAAGCTCTGTTGTTCGTTTCTATACCACCATAATTTTATCTCTAATTACTATCTATAAAACTGTTATTTATTTTTAAAAAGCCATAGTGTTCAATGTCCAAACATAAGAAAATATGTGGTCTATCTAGCTGATTCTTCCATCTTGCATCAAATTAATTCAAGTCAGAGGTAAAACGGCAGAGACATTTTTCCTTCCTCGTTTTGAATTTTCAAACATTACAGCAAATGTTTGTGAACTACACAGTCTCTTCTCAGAATTACTGAGCAAAAACTTTCACTGAAACTATTTTATGTGACCTCTTTCATGAAAAGATGAAATCTAAAGGACCACTTAGAACTTCTGTGCCATCTTATGGAGGAACAGAAAATACCTCTGCAATATCTTAATATACCACATTGAAAGCACAAAACATAGATTGGAAATAAAGAGAATACGAAAATTTCACCTCTTTGTGTCAGATGCATATTTCTTATCCTTGTGTTAAGGGTCGAGGGACCGAGGTAACAACTTCTCGAATTCCTTAACGATCCCCTTTGTCTCACTAGAGACAGAAGGGGTTTAAGGGGAAAAAAAGAAAATTCACACCTCGGTCTG
>NW_010396015.1:0-2195 GCF_000710305.1 Buceros rhinoceros silvestris
CCAAACTGTTAAAGGGGCCGTCTGACACAGCATCCCAACTGAAATATTTAAAATTAGTAAGAAGAGTTTAATGAAACATTCTTATGAGTCAGCTGAGGATCCAGGAAGAATACTGTGACAGAAACCTTTTAGCAGAGCTCTTCACTGACTTCTGCAAAGAGCTTTGCTTAAAACAAGATGTCTCCGTGGGGGAAAAAAAGCGCAACGTCCAGCGCCTGCTTCCCTTGCAGGATCCACCATGCCGCTGCCTGAGCTACGGGAGGGTTTAGAGCTGCGTTTTCAACGGCTGCTACACAGCGCTGAACCCAGCGCGCCCACCCCAGCTCCTCCCGCACGCAGCTGCGGATAACTGTCTACTGACAACAGCTTCTTGTTGCTGATAGATGGGGGCTCCAAATGCCATCGACCTGAAATAAAAGGTTTTTCCAATGTTTTGTTGGTTTGGGGCTGTGCCTTGCATCTCCCTTCCCACCCTTTGTAACAGGGAATCTCTCCCACTCGTTGCCTGCTGACTTTTTTGGATACAGCCGCAAGTGCCTGTGCGTGGGGATGCCACGCGTGCAGCAGCCAGCGCCTTCTCTGCTCGGCACTGTGGGAGCTCTCAGCTGTGCCGCAAAGAGGGATGTTCTCATGCTCTATTCAGCTCGTCATTGGCTGCTCCTAGTTTTGCTGCAAATAATTCGAATAGGGAATCCCACAACAAATCCTGCAAGAACCTCTGAGCCTCTCTGGAATTCCCTTTCGAGGCAGTGTGGATGCTGTTCCTTGGAGCATCACTACTAGAAGAGCTCGTTGGTATTGCTCTTTGTAGCAATAGCATCATCTCTACAGTAAGATCCTCTATCTCTCTTTTTTTTCTTTTTAGATACAATGTGAAGATCTTGACATTTGTGACTGTGGTTTGTTTTTTCCCCAATAAAGCCCGCAGTGAAACGAGAGGATGTCTGATGCTTAAAAACTACATCATCTATGTTTCTGATTCAGCCACTGAAAAAAAATTGTGAAAGGTTCTCAGCACTCTGTCATCTTTGAAAAGCTGAGAATCTATGTCTACGTATGACAGAATTTGATTATTCTCAGGAGAAAACAACTCTCATATTGCACGTATGTGAGAAACAAAACTTGAAAAGTCAAAAGGGAAAAATCTGGACAGACGTATGCAAAATGCAGCCCAAAGTGTTTACTAGAAAGCAAACAATCTCTGATAGGACTAATATAGTGTTATAAAGAATTTAGTGAGCTGCAGCCATGATGGGATAAAGAAAATGGTCACATTTTAGCTACATGCTGAAGTTTTTCATCCTCCTCCTTTTTTCAGTAAATGAAATTTTAGCACCAGTGTTAAAAAGAACAAGTGAAAACACGGTAATTTCCTAAACAGATATTTACATATGGAGAAAATTATCTCAGCCCATGAAACTTCTGCAGTTAAGATAATCTGCAGGCAAAAGCAGAACTGATGCCCAAGGTAGAGTTGAAGTTCTAGAGACAAATCATGGAGTAGAACTGGAAAGAAAAGTCTGCAAAGCAACCTGATAGGGGAAACTGAAACGAAGACAACAACTGCATACAAAATAAAGAAAAAAGAGGGGAAATATTACTGGTCAGTCATAGCAGGAGCCTGAAATCGAAAGGTAGTTCAGAATATGTACTCAAACTTCGAGGCAATTGAGGGGCATTGCAGCCACTGAGGCACTGCAGAGCAACCTGCTTGCTGATGAAATGACTAACACGGGTGGCACTGAAGAAAATGATGCAAACCAGCTCAGCAGATCTCTCTGAGGAACGTGGGTCACCACCGGCACGCAGCAAAATGTTCAGAGTGGCAGCCCTGAAGGGATTTTAAAGTGCTGGCAGCCTGGTTTTGGAAGCGTGATCAACGAAGAGGGGTGAATGGGATGCCCTTTTTGTGTGAAAACAGGAGGTACAGGGCTGGTTTAGCAGGAGCAGGCATCGCCTCGACCTCTCCGAGCAGGTCCAAGGTGCGTATCCATCCTCAGCACGTGGTGGGGCTTATCTGAGCTGGAGCCACTGCCCCAGAGCAGGAGGGCTGGGTCAGATGGAGCTGCTACCCCGAGCCCCTTCCCTTTGCCGGGCAGTGGTTAACTTGTGCTCGGCGCGGATGAAGGATGGCCCCAGATTCACTGCGTGAGAGCTGCCTGCGCACAAGGGCTCCGGCCCTGCCGCCTGCCCCG
>NW_010396015.1:2340-5283 GCF_000710305.1 Buceros rhinoceros silvestris
GCGGGGCTGGAGGAACCCCCGCTGGCAGCCAGCTCCGGCTCTCTCCGTCTCACTGCCTGCCTGCTCCAGCACACAGCCTGCTCTCCCGGGAGCCCAGGCTGCCTCTTCCTCCGGGGGTGGCTGGTACCGGGTGGTGTGACTTGCCTGCCACGCTCGTTGGAAAGCAGCCATTGCTCCCTGCCTCCCAGCCCCCTTCCTCCCCTTCTGGAGCAAGCCTGTACCGGGCTGCGCGCTCCGGCTCTCTCCGTCTCACTGCCTGCCTGCTCCAGCACACAGCCTGCTCTCCCGGGAGCCCAGGCTGCCTCTTCCTCCGGGGGTGGCTGGTACCGGGTGGTGTGACTTGCCTGCCACGCTCGTTGGAAAGCAGCCATTGCTCCCTGCCTCCCAGCCCCCTTCCTCCCCTTCTGGAGCAAGCCTGTACCGGGCTGCGCTTCATGCCTCAGGAGCTTTGCTGCTTCTTTCTCAGAGCTGCTCAGCCCCTGCTGAGCTAGCCAGACTTTCACACATCGGCGGTGATGGGAAGGCTGGTTTAGAGTTGGACAGCAGCTCTAAAACCACAGAAATTAATAGGAACTCAATGGCTGGGAGAGGGGCTGAAACTGCGCTTTCAGAGACAAAGACAGAATTTCGAGTTTATTTGTGCAATTCCAAGCTGCACGAAGGATCTCAGTCCTTGACATTGCCACGTTACAAGTGATTACAATAATGTTAGGGTTAGTAGTTTTAAAGGGCCAATGAAGATAATCCTTATGTAGTGAATACAAAACAGAAATAACATGTGGAGTGAAATTCCTCACTTTCCGCTGGATCCCTGCCCTGATGCTATTTCTAGCCCATGGAAAGGTCTCTTAGAGGGAGTGTTTCCTGGGCTGTGGCAGGCACTGTCTCTACTCGGTGTTTGTACGAGGCTTAGCGTGGTGTTTCACAACCAGTGGTCTGCAAGCCCTCAGATAAAGAGGGTGGAAAAATGAGTCAGGAGGTTGAGTAAGCTTTGAAACAAATAGTTTCAGGGTGATAGGATGGAGTCCTGTCTCAGTACCAGGACTGAGGTGACAATGAAGCGTTTTCTGCTCTGCACTCCTGTGTGGCTGCAGTTTTCTGTCTCTGGTCCGGGGGCCTTGGGGTTTGTGTAGCTGGGCGAATAGTTCAGAGCATGGCGGTGCGGTCGGAGGCAGGAAAACACGTGCTTGCGCTGCCGGTATTGGGAGCCAACCAGACATGACTCAGCCCTGAACTGGAAGCCACGAGCTGTTGTCAGTGCAGTGCTGTGCCCTGGCTGGCGAGCCTTGTTGCGAGACGAGGTGTGTTAGCTCGAGTTCTGCACTGTACCAGCACGACTGCATGAGGTTGGGAAGGGTTTTGGCTGAGATCCTGCCGGTTCAGAGTGGGGACAGAGCTTGCCTCTGCCTGCTAAATGCAACGTGGACTTGCTCTGAGTCTGTATTGTTTCTCTCATAATTAGGGTTTGATTAAAACATTTAAGATACGCTTGTCTTTTTAATTTGGCTCCAGAGCAGGGCAGGAGGCCCATTCGTAATGTATGATTTTCTTTAAGCCCAACCTGGCAAATTTCTGATTGCCTCTGAGACAGGCGGCATGCAGTCCTGAGACAAGCACATTCCTGCAGCAGTTGGCCTAAAAATCTGGAGCAGATGGAAGAAAGGCTGAGGAGGGTAATTACATGTGGCTGTTCCCCAAGAAGTAAGCCTGTTGTAGCAGCTCAGCTGGGCCCCGTAAGCCAGGTACAGGATACAGCTTCACGGTGTGCGGTCTGCAGTCACAGCGCACAGAATTTAAGAGGAAGTATTTTTGTATCGTTGCAGCATGTTAATGTGTGGACCACCAAAGGCGGCTGAAGGCTGAAGGCCTTCCGTGAGGGTAAGCTTCTCCTTCAGTGCTCTGAGCCTGGAAGAGCTGTTGCTCTACCTGTAGGAGGGAGCTGGACAGAGAACAACAGGCATCCGGTGCCTGTAAAACAACCCAAAGCATTCATGGTAAATGAGTGACCATTGTGGGCTAACTGTAGCTTGATGTTGGATGATAATGATGCTGGCATCAAATGATAGTGGCTTACAAAATGAGAATAGCATAATCAGAGCACTCATCACACCGACTAATTCACGCGCCAGCTAATAGGTGTCTGAATACAGCAACAGTTAGCTGGCTGTATTGGCTCAGCTGGGTGTTTGTGATGGTGAAAAATTGAAGAGAGGTGGTAGGCAGGTGATGGGAGGGAGGGTGTATGGCCGTCAGTACAACAGTGGCAAAACAAATCTGTTCTCAGGCAGAAATCTGGCCTCAGGCTACCAGCCTCAGGCTGTAGGTTTTATGGCTGTGGGTATCTGATCTACCTGTGAGAAGTCCAAGGGGATTAGGGGTGACATGAGCTAAGAAACTAGTTCTTTTGACTAAGAAACACTGTGAACTAAAATCAGCATCCTTGTGTTTGTCCAAGTCAGCTAGTAACGTTACAGAACCAGTATAGAATTGCTATGAAGATGCATTGGTATGTTTTGACTGCAGGAAATACAGTGAAAAGAGGACACGGGAAAGCCGTTGTACTAATCTGCAAACTCCAGCCTGCCTGGCTGAAGTGGTTGTGTTGGGGTTAAGGACCCTTTTCAGGCCGCTGTAGAAGTTACTGACCATCAGTTCCCTCTTGTGGTGGAAAGAAGCTGAAAGAAAGAGCGCCCTCCTATTACAGTATTTGTTTATGCTCCTCAGCCACCAGGATGTGACAAAATAAAAATAAAAGAACTGTTTCTGGTGAGATTTACAGCAGCCAGCCAGTTCAGAGAAGGTGTTCTCCATGGCGATAGGAAAAACTGCAAAAGCCAAAGGGGCTGCAAAGCATGCTTGAGAAACTCCAGCTATGAAACCACCAGTAACGCACATGGGCACCGGCGGGTGGGGGCCAACAGCCAGTATGTGGCTTGGGGGTGG
>NW_010396015.1:5351-17363 GCF_000710305.1 Buceros rhinoceros silvestris
CAACAGCCAGTATGTGGCTTGGTGTTGGTAGAGGACATCTGCAGTAAGGACAGACGATACGCAGTTAATACTTTCAAAGTGGTACCTAGAGAGATATTAAAATTACTAGAGAAAGTGGCAAAGCAGCGTGCACTGTTCCAAACAGCAAAAGTCTCCAGATCATGTAGCAGTGATCAGCAAAGATGGATTTTAATGTGCTGAATGTTGTCTGGGGTTTTATTTTAATGCTTCTAAGCCCTCCTCTGGATCATCACAGTAGTTCTGGTTTATGTTTGTGAGGGACTTGTTTTGTTTTTTGATTGTTTTGTTGTTGCAAAAGTGTTGCATCATAAATGTTTTCTAATAACTAGAGAAACACACCTACTTCCTTCGTAACAGGGGTTTTCTTTTCGACATGCGTTTTGGACACTTGAATGCCATGTTGTCTGGTGCCACTTAAAATACGTGTTCCACATCTAAGCATAAATACCATAGGGTATGTCTGTTGCTATAGCAACGAAGCATCTACTATTAAATAGCACCCACAAGCACAAAAAACATGTGCAGCCTGTCACTACACAAGGTATTCCTTTCTTTGCAGTGAGCTAAGTACCACGTTTTCATCTCGGGAGTTAGTCTGTTTGTGATGAATGTGTTTGTGCTGTGCATATGAAGGTCTTTTTTCCCCCACCAGCTCGACCTGCCTTTGAATACTGCAGATAGCGTAAGAACAAAACAGCCTGAAGCAGTTGCAAGCCGAAGAAGTTAATGAATAATTCCTTTTTCACATATTCTTGAACATTAGAGCGTGGCTTTCAGATCTTTTACACCAGATGTGAGTCTTACTCCTTTGCTGTTCTGCACCTTCTGATATTACAGCGTTTTGCTCTCGAAACCAGCCTTTTGCAAGGCACTGTGCTGTTTCTAGAAACCTTGTCCCTAAAAAACTACAATACCGGTGGGAAGCTAATCTCTACAGTAGTGGCAAACTGGAGATTTATGATTCAAAAGCACAGTTAAAGCCGACAAAACTTTTAAGAATATGTAAGCCAGTTGGTTATTTTTAAGTTTGCCTTAAAGTTGTTAAGCATTTGGACCATGAAAATTAGGGGGGGAGAGTAGAGCAATGAGAATACTGAGTTTCTTATGCAGTAACTTAATTCTGGTGGCTGAGACTTCAGTAACAAGCTGTTGGCAGCGTTAGCTATTTGACATTTTCCAAAATGTGATTTTCCTTGGACCCATCCTAAATAACAAGGAGAACAAAAATTAAGCGTCAGTAAGAGACATATGCTGGTTATCGAATTTAACGCTTTCTCTACAAGTTAAACTGACCCTCTGTGCTCCTTGGAAGAGTAGAGGAAGGCTCTGGTGGTTTGTTGGAGTGCGTGGGTTGTTTCCAAATTGTGTATTAGAGGCTGGTAAATTGATAGGTTAAACTGGAAAATGTTCTGTATCCACAAATTATTGCTGATGTTGCTTTGCTGGTGACTTACCTGAATTACACAGTCTGTAAAAAAAATACCGTAAATTACAATAGGAACATAGTGATTATAGTTTAATAGAGGCATCTGAAAATAAGTGTAAGAAGAAGGTAACCTAAGGTGTGAAAAGGCATATTAAAAATGTGATTTTTTTTTTTACCCTATTTTTTCTTAAGAGAATGATTGCTAATGCCTGTCTGCCTTGTCTGATTAAAGGGTTAACCCAGTTAGAATCATGTGTACGAACACAGATAACAGGCTGTGGGCTGGTGGTGTTCTCTGCTCCTGTACCTTGACTGTTGCAGCAATAAAGGAATGTCAATTCATGTCCTCTGGTGCTCTGTCAGTAGCCAGTGGTTTCCCTGCAGTCATTTCAATGACTGGGGAATAATAAATCTTTAATTGGCCTTGCTTAATCCGACTAACAAATAGCACCAAACGCCAAGGGACTTGGGAGGAGGCCTCTGTGCTGCAGTGGGCGGTGGTGCAGGATGAGGTGGAGAGTGGTTTGCTGAGGCAGAGAGGCAAAGGGGGGCTCCCAAAAGAGTTGTTAGAATCCAGTGAGTGTTTAGATACAGCAGGGGCTGGCTCAGCTGAACGCCTTAGACGGTACCGTTGTTTCTTGCCACCCATATCCTCTCGAGGGAATTGTGGGTGGAACCTGGGAAGTTCCATCATCCCCTGTTTTGTATTGTGTCGTATGAGGGAATTGTCTCTCTTTTGTTCTCCCCATGATTTTTGTTGCTTTTTTTTCAGTTCTGCTTGTTTGCTTCTAGTTTCTCTGCCTGTTTGTATCCACCACTTGAAGAAAGGTTGTGTGTTTCTGCCGTAGCCGGATGAACATTCTAACCAGTAACATTACCTGTACTGTGAGTACACATACCCACACACTCCTCTGTGCGGACTGTTTCACCTGGCAGCATAAAGTCTTACAAATTTTTGGTTACAGGCTGAGAGCTTAAGAGATATGAGAGGTAACTAGTATTTGTTCTTCCACTGTGAAGTCCGCCAAGGCCAGCAGGAGAAATAGGCTGGAGTCTGGTGCCCTCTTGTGACTCCATTATACTCCTGGAAAAACATCGTTCCGTGACTTAAAATCGTTTGAGTCTTGAATTACACCAGAAAATACAAAGAAATTTATCCAAACAAAAGCTGGAAGTGTAGAAAAGGGGAATTAACCCCTCAGTGTCATTTCTGAAATGAAACTTCTCCCTGGTTCAGAATAGAGGCAGTGGACTCACAACCCATAGCTGACTGATGTGGTGAATATTTCAACGATATGTTGCTTTCTTAAAAGCCTTTCTTCATGCTAGCAAATTAGACATGATAACAAAGCATGGACAAGTCAGGATTATACACTAGTATTGCTTTACATGCTGGAAGAATATATTCAAGCTACATTTCTACATAAATTTTTTTTTTTTCTCTGAATTCTGGAGTCATTATGATCTGAAACTATGGGCCAGCAAAGGAAGTTCAGATTCACATTCAGTTTTCCACAGCCTTTAGGGCAGGAGGGCTGGTTTCACAGGTTTGGTTTAACTTCATGTTGATTTATTTGTAATAGTTTTCGGTATCTCCAGAGGAAAACAGGATTATTTCCTGGTATTTTCTCCTTGCACAGTGTTATTTCTCATCTTGGAATTTGATTAAGAAATGGTTCTAGTATCTGAAACTGCATGCTAAGCAAACAAAAAGACAAGTATTTAGTATAATTTCCAGCTCCTTCCCTCTCATGAGAGGGGACCATTTCTGACAGAAGAGGGAGTGACTTATCCGTGAATAAAGCGAGCAGGGGCCACTCAGCCTCCTGTTAGGGAAAGCCGCTTGCTGAGTTATGAAATCACACACCCCTTCTAATCCTGCTTTTCAGGAGTACTGAAGTTACCTGCTGACTTGTCATTTCCCATCGGATCTTTTCTGAGATTATGTTACGGTCTGCCTGTATCTGCTTCACACACCCCTGTGTGCAAAGGAAGTTCCCCATTCGCCCCCTTTTTCTTGTTTCTGATAGAAACTTCAGATTTGTACTTGGCCTGCCTAGAATCTGCCGCCTTTTGTTGACAGGCCGTTCCCACAGTAACAGTCAAGAGAGCAAGAAGTCAGTCATAGTCCTGAGTTCCCTTGTTATTTAAGGTACATTTTTCTTCCCTTTTACATGTTGCTGCATCCAGTCCTGAGTTTACTTTGAGGCTTGTTATCTTGAGGACACAGCTGTTAGTGCAGTTAAGGGCACCATCCCATGGAGAGCTGCGGACTGTCCATTGGCGTAAGCCTTATTTTAGGAATTTTAAGAATATTATAAGAATTAGACAGGAACTGTACATGCAGCTAAATGGAAAATTGCAGGATTTCTTTTTAATACAGTATCAAATGCCCTTTATCTGGTCTGGAAGTCAACTCTGTGGATCGGTATTACTCTTCACCTTTTGGAAGCAACAAAACACCTCAAACACCAACATATCCCAGCGAGGAAAACTCCCAGTGGAGTCCCCAAGGGTCCCCAAGTGCGTGTGTTACCAGAAGGAGACCTGAAGTTAAAATGAAAGACATTTTTTGGGTTCTGTGGGTTTTTTTTTCTTTCTCTGATGCCCTGGCATAAATAGAAGTAAATAAAGTGTTTTGAATCTGACCTGAAAGTGCCAACTCATTAGAATTTGTGCTTTACTACCTTACATTCGCCTCCACACCGTTCACTGCTCCATTTCAGTCAGCTCTGAATATGCATGTGACACACCTGCTCACTCTTTCTAGTATCTCCTGCAAGGGCTGGTGTTTTAAATGGACAAGACAGACAATGCTCAAGGGAAGAAGAGTCCCATTTTACAGATGCGGAACTGTGACACAGGCTGATGCATTTCCAAGTAGCTTTCTGAGCACTCAGGTATTTGCATACTTGTTCAGAACATCTGCAACAGTGGGTTTACAAGGCTTTCCAGGACTTTGTATATCATACAACACCCTTTTCCCACAGTACCTTTCTTCTTTTTGATTTTTCTCCTCCCTCAAGAAAATATTTCATTTCAGACCTTTGAACATAGAGGGGATGCTCTGTGATCATGGGCTGAAAAGTAGGGACCCTGTCACAGGCTGAGGCTGCCGAACAGGATGGATCATTTCATGGCGCACTGAGGCAGCTTGTTTTGACGTTTCTCATGTAGGGGATATTCATGTGATGTTTTGTGAAATTCTTACCACATAGGTTATTGTCTCTTCTCAGCAGACTTAACATCTATCTGCAAAGCTGATTTTTGCTTCATTTTCTGTCCTTCTTACAGGGTGGAGTAAGAGAGTAAAAGCTTAGAAGTTACCAGTGATCTGAATTACAGTGGTGAGACATAATGAGTTTACAGTCCTACTCTTTCTTACCAGTAGCTCATGATGGCAGCAAATAACATCTGTTACCAGGGTATTAGTCTAATTTAGGATATCAGATTTCTCTTTTTATGGTTCACATTCCTTTCACCTGAAGATTGCATCATGAAGCCATGCTGCATCCCCGTGCAAACAGAGTAGGAGAAACGCCCTCTCCCTTGCGAAGGTTAATTGTGCAGGGGAAAGAGGGAGTACACGGGATGCAAACCACCCCTGCAGACACTGGAAGAGATGGAGAGCACTGGGAGATATCACATCCTCTAGACACTAGTTGCAGAAGACAGGTGCAGGAAGATCCAGCTTCGGGGATTCTGCCATCTCTATGCGTTTCTGCACACCAAAGAGGTTCAAAAAAATGATTGCATCTCTCTGATGCAACCCTTATTTGTTCCCTTTAGTTCATGCTGGTTTGATAATAAGACAGGTTAGAATACCTCTGTATCATTTCACGGTATAGAGGATGTTTCCTAAAAGACCTATCCCACAGCATGGCCTGTAGGATGACAATATGATCGTGAAGAAAAGCTGTTAGATCGTGGATGTGTTTGAAAGCCTGGTTCTGAGTTAGATTTCATCACTCGCTACCCAGCAGAAATTTGATGTTGAGTTGTACGTGATAGCAGGGACTAAATCAGACCAGCTACAGCATCACCAGCTGCAGATGAAACTTCGTCACGCATAGAGAGTCTCAGTTTATTCTTATCTGGTTTTGCCTGTTTTGCATAACTCTCCTCTTGAAGCAAAATGAAATACTGAACATGAAAGCATTTCTTAGAAAGGACTGGAGTTTTATAAGTGAGTTACCCCGAACGATTACTTAAAAAATGCAGTCTTTAGAAATAACTTAAAACTGATGAATAAACTAACAAATCAGATACATCATCTGCTAAAACTAGTTTGGCCAGCTCTAGTTCATAGCCAGAAATTACTCACTTCATGCTTCACAGTCATACTTAAAATAATCAGCAATCCCCTTATCTCCCAGAAACATTATGAATGTCTGAGACATATGTAAAAATAAAATCATTTTTTATTTATTCAGCTGCCCACTCTTCTTTAAATCAAATTACAGAAGTTATCCCTGAGTAAATGCTGAATACAAAAGAGTAAAAGTTTTGAATCTCACCCCCTTACACTGTAGAGCGACTTACCCGCTCTGAGCCTTGCTGTGTGGAGACCTAGCTGTCTAACGACCAGATTGGGAAGCACAGCCTAGGTTTGGTTCTGCGCTCTCTCCAAGCCATCTTATAACTTAAGCTGACTTGAGGAGGCTGGGGGACAGATCCAGCTAGCTGGGCTGAGAACTGCAGGTCTGATGTAGTAGGTGGGTCATTCTTCACAGCACGAAGCAGTCCCTGCAGGTTCACTGGTGATGTCCCTGCAGGAGAAAGGGATGGAAAAATCCACACAGTGAGCCACCTTCAGCTCTGCTCTGACCTGAGTAGTGTCCTTCGCTGTGTCTCTAGCAAGTGTCCCAGTGCTGAGACCCTTCCTTTGCCCGTATGGCACAGTCTGATGATGTGTGACAAAAGAGATCACATGCTTCAATTTATCACATGAGAACAGTCGGCTTATCTGATGAAATAGTTTAAAAATGTGGAAATAGCATTTCCGCATGCCCTCACAAAAGCTACTTTTCCATTTATCCAAACGAGTCAGGATTTGCAGTTTTCCAGTGTGGAATCATTGTCCCCTAATCCCTGTCACAGAATATTTTAGTTTGGAAAGCACCTCTGGAGATCATCTAGGTCACCTTCAAAGCTGGATCAGGATGTACAGGACCTTGTCACCCCTAAGGCTTTTATTTCAGAGTGCATCTGAACAAAGAAGCTCTGAGGATTTTCATTAAGAGAAGACACATAACGATAGAGTGATTTAGAACAGTGAGTGGATTAGGCAAGGCAAAAGAATTACAGATGTTGCATCAGACCCTGCTAATCCCTGTCCCCCGCACCTACAGCACTAGGCTCCAATTATGCTTGCTCTGAAGACACATCTTACCAGAGGAAAAACATCAGAGAGATTTCACAATTCAGCGAGGTGGATATATCTAATTTGCATCCATTTCAATCAGTTCAGAAGTCTGTGCCTTTGGTTTCTTCTAAATTCACTGCTATTATACACCAGAGTTTTACATCTAGACCATGAAAATCCTGAGGTTGGTGCAGTTTGCATGTGTGTCTTCAGAAACATATCACCAACGCTCTGACTGGGCTGTTCCGAGCAACATCTGTCGCTGGGTTTTTTTAGTAATGGAAAGTCTGATTTTCAGCAAAGTTACAGATACACAAATCTCTCCTTGATACCTCAGGGAGTTTGACTGCTGGGGTGCATGAGAAAATACAAACCCACAGTTTGCTAATCAACATCGCAACAGAATTTCTTATTTTCCCAAGACACAATCAGTTTCCAAGAAACAATTCAGTTCAGTATTATGTGAATTACTTTTGATGAGACACAAGTCTTTCAGTAAGTAGATGCCAGATGAATCATTAAATAATACAAAAATTAAATATGTCATAAATACAATAACTTCAGGAAATACCATTATAACACAATGCTTCTTTGCAGAAGCGTGGAATAAATCGTAATATACAGAAATGCCTATGGCAGTTTTAAGGTGTTCACAAGTATTGTATTTACATTGACTTTGGCTAATGTTAATTCAATCCAGAAATGTCAGCCTTAAGGACAGTTTAAAAATATTGCAGAAATACAAAAACGCAGATGAAGCAGAATGAAACACTTTAGAAACTTGTACTCAGATAAACATCCAACTCATTCATGATCTTTGTCCATTTTAATTTGACCACATAAAAATGAGCAGCAGAAATCTTGCCAGATTTGTATCATTCTTATTTTTTAACTTCTAATTTGAAGGCACAGGAAACTACCATCGATAATTGATTCACAGTGAAAGTGGCAGCAGGAACAACGAATCTGCCCCAGCACAGCCTCAAGTGTGCACCAGCAGCGCATCCGAGAGTGTACTCCTCTGCAGAGGGAAGGGACTGCGTGCACGGTGCTGCCAGCCCTTCCTTGTCCATAATGCACTTAACTCTTGTACAGGCGCCTGTGCACTCGAAGTCGGATTGGTGTCCAAAGGGAAGTGTTAGCTTGGTCAGAAATGAAACACAACTTCAACAAACGTTTGGAGATGGCATAGAAACAGTCCATGATACCGCTCGGAAATGTGTAAATTTGTCTCTACAGTTCAGGGCATTCCAGATTTAACTGCAAAATAAGTAAAATTACTAATTGTAAAACATCAAGCATGAGAATTGTACATTTTAAGAATTTCAGGACAGTGCGGGATCTTGACTAATACAGTAGAAGTACTGTCAGTCTGTGTTACCAGGGCACTGTTTTGCCCTTTTATTCTCCCTAGAATTTGCAAGGTAGGTAAAGCTGTGTACTGAAGTATTAGGAACATTTTCAAGGGTCCTGTTGAAAGACTTCCTCAATTTTAATATTTTCCACTGGTTAACCACGAACGTTAACAACAGAGTACATGTATGAGAATCTGAACACGTACCTCCTCAAGAACTAAAAGTTTCAACCATAAGACCAGGTCTTACATTGTTCTCCTCATCAGGATTGTCCATCTCAGAAGATAAAACTGGTTCTAACTCCATATGAAGAAAAGAGCCAGTCCAAAAAATAAATGTTTAAGATTTCAATGAGTCAAAATAAATGCCTTTGTTTATTCCTCAGGTCCTTAGCAAAGCAATATCTTCACTAGTGATACTGATGGACAAATTTTATTGTAGGAGACAAACGGAAATAAAAAGTGTCGCTCCTGTAGTGTCCTCAAGGAGCTGCTGGCCAGTGCACAGTGACAAAACTTCCTACGGACGTCAGCATGTAAGTTGTGTGCTGCAGTCTGCAGCCCGCAGCCGGTGTTGGGGACTTCTTATTTGTGTCAGCAGCTAACTGCTAACTACCACCTTCTTGGTCTTTGCCACTATTGCAGGATGAATCTGGTATTACTTTGTTTTCTTCTCTTAGCTCTCCTTCCTGTGATTCTTTTGATATTTTCAATTTTATGCTATCAGTCTTATGATTAATGGATGAATTCAGCTTGTTTGAGTTCAATCTCCATCTTCTGAGACCCCTATAAAAATCTTTCCTGACGTTTTCACTAACCAGCACATAGATGATTGGATCAGCCACACTGTTTGCCGTGGTTAAACACAGAAACACTGTAAAAATTGAATATATATATATTTCAAACGGACATGAGCTATTTTGATGAAACATGAAGTATATGGATCTTATTATGAGTACCACATGGTAGGGAGCAAAGCAGATCAGGAAAATGACGATGATGGCAATGGCCAGATACTTCACTTTGGCTTTTTGGTGACAAGTCAAACTGCTGCTTGTTTTTGTTCTTTGGAAAATTTTGTAGTTTGTGAAAATGAGGATTGTGAAAGGTATGACAAATCCAAACAGGAATCTGGCAAAGCTGAAAGAAGCCAATGTTATGTCAAGGGGCAAAGTCTCAAAGCAGGTCTTCCTCATACATTCTGACTGATCTTTCATGTAGAATACTGGAGTGTGGATTATTGCTACCACGGCGAAGAGAAAACACACTATTAGGATCGCCTTTTTCTGTCCTCTTCTCCCCCTTGACTCCAGAGCATACACCAGTGCCACGTAACGATCCAGAGAAATGCAGCACAAAAGCAGAATGCTGATGTATATGTTGCAGAAAAAGATGAATCCTGTTACTCTGCAAGCCATTTCTCCCATATTCCACTGGTGTTCATTCTGCACGTAGATAATCCAGAGAGGCAAGGTACTTAAATACATCAGCTCACACAGTGATAGACTGAAAATGTAGATGGCAATTACTTTATTCCTTTGGATTTGTACAAACGTAAGCACAGAAGTTAAGCAATTTGCTGGAAGGCCTATGGCAAAGACAATGCTGTAAACAGCAACCAGAAGTGTCTTGCTGTCTTTGTAGGGAATTCCTGTGCAAATGGAGCTACTATTCCTCTCTGTACAATTTTCCATTATTCTTTTTCCAGCTGGTGTTGCCTGAGAATCAGAAGACAATGTGGAAGGTTAGCATTTGCATCGCTCAGAAACAGGTCAGTAAAGGTTATGGTCCCTAGGTGCCCACAGAACATGTCTTGGGAACAAGTGAGATGCTCGTCTTGGGGAAGCATCTAAGACAGGCAGGTTTTCCAAGACCTGCTGGTCTCCTGCAGTGCCCCTGGGAGTTGGGTCTAACTTACTTCCAGGTTAACGTACCATTCTTCACAAGGAATTTCTTGTCTACAGCATGTCTGTTCACTAAAACAGGGTGTTGGGGACTGTCCCTAAACCAGACTGCCTCATAAATAAGACTGAGATGCTGATCAATTACTAAAGTCTCTTCCCAGAGGAACTTAAGGGCAGTAGTCTTCAATTAATATTTTTTCAGACTGAGTAACAAAAAAATATAAGCCATAGAGGTTTCAAAGGCAGACTTCCCAAAGAAGCTATCATTTATGGTTGGTCAGATGGGGGAACAGCCAGAAGTTGTTGTTGGTAGTTGTGTCAGACACTACACAGGACACAAAATGTAGCCACTGGGGTGTGCTTCCACACTGTATCACAGCACAGTGGTTCAGATCTAGCTAATTCATACTTCTCCCTCCTCTTAATGAGTAACTGCAGCTGAAGAACATAAACTGTACTGTGATGTAACACCCACCATAGTAAGCCAGTGAAACTGCCAGCCACATCTCTTTGATGCCTGTGGGAAACAATAGAAAATAAGGGAGCTAGAGGAGGTAAAGAGAGAAGAAGAGGAGAAGAATATACACAAGTTTAAGAAATGGAAGAAAATAAATTTAATGATCCTTGAACAGAAGTGGTTACAAAAACCTTCACCCTTCCAAGATGACCATGCACAAAAGCACACCTGGCATTTGGTTAGTGTTAAGTAGTGCTAGGAGAAGCATTTCTTGCAAAGTCACATGATGATTTCCATGCAGAAGTGTTCTTCAAGTAAACAGAGGAATATGGAGATGATGCCCCATAGTGGTGTTGTGTGCTCTTAAAAATTGTACTTTGCTGTATTTATGAGTTGAAGGTGGTCATTGTATAACATCCTTGATTAAAAGAGGTCCAGTCTGATCCGATCTTTTGGGCATTCTCTTATGGGGTGAACACCTGATCTAGGGAACAGCCAGGTAACTCCACAAGGAGGAGATGTGTTGACAGAGACTGAGTTCCTTCAGAGAGACAAGATGCATGATGTTTCCTGGTCCATACTGTGCATGAGCCATTTCTTTAATCCTGAGTCCATGCAAGGGAGACGGTAACTTTTGGCAGCCTTGAAACATCTATTTGTTGCTTGTCTGGGCCCATCTCAAGCAGTCCAAGGGGAAGCAGTCTGCTCCCAGTGCAGTGGGATTGTCTCCTGCATCTCTGGGAGGTGGGACAAGCTGCTGGGGCCATTCCTTCCCCTCTGTGTGGGCAGGAGCAGTTTCTGCATTGGCATAAGCAGCTCCACCCTGAGTGCCTAACAGAGCACCTGCCATGCAAGATCTCTAGACCTTGAAGAGCAATCAGGTCCCCTGACTTAGTTTAGTTACCAGATGATGACAATGGTATGAGAAAATGGACACAGGTTTCCCTAGGCTGTGAGACCCTCACAGCAGCACTGCTAGCCACAGCTGTAAACACCAAGAGAGGACCTGCAGGCCCATGCTCAGAAGTGTTCAGTTCCATTGGCTACCCCAATGCAGTCAGAGCCTGCTTGTTGACAGCAGCTTCTGAGTGAAGATGTCCTGGCAAGTGAGCAGGTGGGGCAGAGGTGAGTGGTAGCTGCCATCGCTGGCACTGGCAGCAGAGTAAGCTGTTTGCTTAGGTTAAGGATATTTAGAAGGGGGCTCCACAGACAGAGGAACTGAGAAAGTCCTGTGTGTGTGGAAGAAGTACACCAGCACTACCTTCCACTTCCCCCTGTGGCAAACTGTGCTCCGCTCCCACGCTGACACGCCGACAAGGAGTAGCAGGGAGCAGTCGCTGTGCTTGCCTCTGACTTGCCAGAGCGACACATCCCTCCATGCCTGAGAATCGGACTGGAGTCTGGTGGGAGTGTTGAAGCCTTCTCAAGGGGGATCTGAAGTTTCCTTTACTTTCAAGTGTCCTGTCTTAAGAATGACTGGAGACG
>NW_010396015.1:17476-55032 GCF_000710305.1 Buceros rhinoceros silvestris
AGACAGCGCAGTGGTCACCAGGGCTGCCGCAGGGTTTCTCTGTGAGAGGGCGTAAAGTTACTTCCCTTCTTTCCTAGCAGTGAAAGTGTACTGATAGCTGGTGTCGACTTAGCAAAACGATGGTTGCGATAAGGACTGGCGGTGACCTGAGTTTTTTGCTATCTCTGAGCGTCTGCCTCCCGTGGTGAATGCGGTGTAGTCTTCTCCGGGCCGCCTACCAAACTGTTGTGTAGAGGGGATAAAAAGGGTGCTTGATTTCAGGGTCAGCAGCAGTTCTCTGCCCAGTCCTTGCCTGGAACATGGCATGTGAGAGCTTGTCCTCAGCTCAGATGCCTCTGATTGATGTGAGAGCTGCTGTATACCCACACACTGAGGAGCGGACTTGGAGACCTCCCCTTCTAAGGCAAAGCACAGTAAGTCAACACAATCTGTACATGAGGCGGATGGTGACAGCCGGGGTGGGGACGCAGCACAGTCTCATGCTGTCTCGGTTACTCAGTGGCTGTTTACCCTGCGTGCCTTAACGAAAAAACCTTCAAGAGTGGTTGAAGGTGCACTCTCCCCTCCTCCCCCGGGCTTTGCACGCTTCTCCTCACCCTGCGTCTGTCTGAATATTCTCCTTTCTGCACTGCTTACGCCAGCTCTTGTCGAAGGCGTGCTTCCCCCAGAGGTGCCTGTCTCACCAGCAAGCAGCCAGCGATGGTGCAGGGCAGGAAGGAAGTGGTAGAAGACAGACACGTGGTTCCCAATGTTTCTTTCTCTTGCCTTCTTTCTTCACCTTCTCCCTTCCTGCTCTGCTCCCAGTCTCCTTCCAGCTCTTAGCACTCATGAGTGAGTCTCAGGAAGGAGATGCCTGTGACTTTTTAGGCTACCTGCTCAGAGCATGCTTTTTGTTCTCAGCTGTTGGCATTTGGCCTGAGCCACAGGGCTGATGCTGAGCTGAAGAGACCTTCACCCTTAAGTGACTGTCAGCCAAGCACAAAGCCTCACCTGACAAAGTGCAGCCATAGGCAGGAATTTACGCTTGTTGAGAAGATGCATGTGCTGAATGCTGCTCCTGTCACCTCAGGAGCCTGGATCCTCCCCAGCAGTAATGCTCAATGTCCCAGCCCTGTATCAGGAAGGAGGAGAGAAGGGCGTCCATTTACTCCCCTCTCTCACCTTCTCCTGGCTTTCTGCCCTGTCCAGGGAAGAGCCCTCTGGCCCTGGCCACTGTGTCGAGCCCCCAGTTCTGATCTTCGCTTGTGGCTGCTCAGCTCTCCAGGCCTGCAGAGGGGTTTCCTCCTCAAACCGAAGATCAGAAAGCAGCCCTCAGCAGACAGTTTATGAAATTTCTCTCTGGGACATTGCCTCTGCAATGGAATGCACATTTTTAGTTTCTTCTCAAACCTTAAGAGTCTACTTTGTGATACTTGACTCAGCCCAAATGATTCCCAGTTCTCTCTTCTTGTGTGGTGGCTGGACTATGATGGATGCATCCCCACATCTCTCAAAGATAGCATTCGTAACTGTTCCGCATCTAAAGAGGCAGCTGGTTACCTGTGAGCACTTTGTTGTTGTCCCACACTGGTGCAGGACTGAAGCAGGTGAACCTGCGTGTCAGATATTCATTGAAATACCAAATCATAATAACTACATAACTGTAAAAAACATACAGCGTTTCAGGGCTCATTTTCTGTTGATATTTGTGATGAGCAGTTTTAGTGACAGAAACACTGGTTGGAACAGCAGGACATAAGAGATTTATCACATCCAGCAGTTTTCAAGCATTCGCAAATGTTCAAACATGGCTGTAACGCCAAGAAGGAGCAATAACCAAGAACGCATTTGTGAGAGAGAACTGTTGCACTGCATTAGGTTTCTTAGCTGCCCTGTAGCTTTCAGTTGAGCAAAGCGTGTCCAAAGTAGCTGTTCTCACATTTCTGTGACCTATCCTGTTCTGCTAGGGCTCGCCAGCCATCAGGACCTGGCTGTGTTTTGCATCAACAGCTCAATGTGTATTTGTCAGCACTCTGAGGCTTCTTGCTCCGTGAGACTCACTGCACACAACAAACCGCAGTCAGCATGTTTCTCACCTTCAAGACATGCAAAACATCTCATTTTCTGGGACAGAGACACCATCGCTGGCTCAGGAAGCACCTGAACATAGATCGTGGGAAGATGCAGTAATCTGCTAAGGATCTGCTCTGTGCCTGCTCTGTATTCACACTCTTCCCTGGACAGCTGCTCTTGGCTTAGGTCATAGCCATAATATTAGGGTCAGTAGGTCTAGCATTTCTAATGTCGTTGTGTTATGTTCACAATGTTAGACAAATAGATAATTACATTTCTTATTCCTAAAATGGAAAGCCTACATGCTCTAATGTATTGAGACCTTATGGAGAGAAAACATTGGAAAAGGGCAGGGCAGATGCACAAGTAAAAAGGGTTGTGGGTGGAAGAGGCATGACAGATGTGAAATCCCATTTTCTAGGGGTGTGGTAAGAAAGCAGCAGAAGTGTCTTGCTGCAGACCCACCAACAGGGCTGTGAAACTGGACCGAGACTGGCTGCCCTCTTGTCACCTTCTCTTTGATGGAGTGCACCTTGCATTCCTGGTGGTGGGTAGTCAGGATTTACCAGGAGGAATGGAAAGCTGCTCTTTCTCAGGCTTTCCTAGAAAGTGGCAGATTTGAAATACCGAACGGATGTCTGGCTAGAACTCAGATCTTCCATCTTGTGGGCAGGGGCCAAAGCACTGCTTTGTTGTGCAGGAAAGCCTGAGCAATGGTCATCTGTCCTCTCTCCTACCCAGCGTAAGGGATCATGGAACTATCCTTGAGAGGTGCCCTACACAACTCATGGGAGACAAAATCATGAACCTGGGATGCTGTGAGGATGTGGTTTAACATCACAGTTATGCCAGAATAGCAGCCTGTCACCTTTTTTTCACTCTGCTTTGTCCCTGACCCTGCAGTGAACTTGCACCAAGTGGTAAGCCAGCAGAAAACTTGTCTCCTGTGTCTGTCTGGGTGAGCAGTCCACCAGCTGACCTTCTTGAAGTGGCTCACCAGGGTCAACACATCACCAGGGCTGGCACAAGGGAATTAGTAGTAAGTGGCACAGGGCCACGAGTGGAGTAGCCGGAGGCAGGTGGAGGGAGGGTCGTACTAAGAGCAGCTCAGCCATACTGTGAGCTGCAATCTCCATCACTCTCCACAGGCATTACTGATCTCTGCTGACTGATAGGGTTCTTTGCAACCGAGTTATCCAACAGGGCACCTCTCTGATGTGGCAAGTCCCGAGCAGGTGCTTTGGATAAACAGCACATCTGGCCATTTGGGTCACATGGAGGTGGATGGCAGCCCTAACCACATCACTCTCTTCAGGTTTTTTGCCTTGAAAATGCCACTGCTAAGCCCTGAAAAGTGTGTGGACTTTTGTGAGCCTGTCAACTTAGAGTTTATCACTTCAGGGTGGGTGTAAAGATCTTCACTGGAGTTTGGTCCCTGAATGAAATAGAAAAGGGTTGTGGAAGGTTCAGAGACTTGACTGGTGTCTTCTGCTGCTCATTCAGGCCAGATGCATTAGTGCTGATCTTCCCTCAAGAGACCGAAGGTTTTTTTGCCATCACTGAGGTGTAAAGAGGGAAGTGAAAACAAGGGGGAAAGCAAGAGGCTTTATTTTGCCTTTTTTCTTTATTTGTCTATGAGCACCTCCTGTAGAACTGTTTCAATTCCCAGCAGAGCAGCCACAGTGATAAAAATAAGCCCTATCAGGAAAGGTTAAAAAGAAAATTGCAGATAGAGTTACAGAAAAGAGAAGGAGAAGTCAAAAAAAGCACAACAGTTTAAACAGAGCACGGGTTGAAAGTCTTTGGATTAATTCACCTGAGATACAGAGGGACAGAAGAGAAGAAAGACAAGTGAAATAAATCCCCAGCATGAGCACAATTAGATCAGCAGAGCACATTATTTAATGTATTTTTCATTTTGTCATGATTTTCTGATCATCCTTCTATGCCAGGGATTATTGTTAGGGATGAGAATTTTGAGGCGTTTATGCGGATGTAAAGAATAATCCTTAAAAAGCACCATGCTTATAATGGCTAAGATAAAAAAGCTCCATTTCTTCACACCTTCTTTTCTGCCCCCACGATATGGACAGGATAACAACCTGCGTGTTTGAAAGCATAAACCAACCTGCAGTGAAACAGGACTTGAGTTTCCCCTGAGGGATTTAGTGTGCTTTTCTCAGCAGCATGTGGCACTGTACCTGTCTGGCACGAGAGTACTGGCAGGATGTCAGTCTGACCGCTGAAGTCCAGTATCGTAAGACACCAGTTCTCAGATAAGACAGATATGCCGTCTACAATACTCATCACCAGCAGTATCAGTCCTCTTCTGAAGCTGGGCTTCTCTTTCTCGTGCAGAGCATACATGACCTGCCTGTACATTTTATGAATTATTAAACTTTCCAGCCACTAGCTTTTGTCTCTGTTAACTTTAATAGAAAGTAAGAAATGGCCATGGATTATTTGCTCTGCTGTTCTTGAAAGCAGGAAAAATGTTTGTGGTATCTTTGTGGATAAAAATAGTTTAGGACCCATTAGCCTAATAAGTTGGTGAACTGACTGATTTTTTGTTTTGTTTTGTTTTCATTAGAAATAAACAAATTAATAGATAAAGTCGCTCCTATAAGCAGCCTCAGCATACAAAGGAAAAGCAGCAATGGCTCTGCTTAGTTACCCAGCTGACCAATCATTTTTATGCACAAGATAGTGGGATTTGAAACTATATTGTTTCAAATCTGAAAATAATACAAAATATGAAAACATATTTTTGTAAAGCTACATAAAGAAGAGAAAAAAAGGGTGTTTTACAGCTACAGGAAGACTGTACTGAGAGGAATCCAGCCTGAGCACACCACCATCTTAAAACATCTGCCTCCGTCCTAGCTGGATCGGAAGGAAACTACTGATGGCATTTGAATACAGAGACAAATAAATACTGTACAAAGCAGTTTTAATGCCTAGTCAGGAAAACACCTCCATGCAATTACTGAAAGATGGAAATGATACATTTCTAGTATTTGCTAGATTTCTGTTTGAGTTTTACCCTCTTTTGAATGCTCCCTGCATGCTGCAGCCATGGAGAAAACTCTCTGTTTTGGTCACCAAGCGTAGTCCCCCGGTAGTTTTTTGCTAGAAGTTATCACTTCTGTGTGAGCGGTTGCACAATCTCCGATTGTGAGACACCAGCCAGAGAGCACTGCAGTGATGCAGGTAATCCCTCTGTGGACTGGTGCTGCTTAAAACAAGCCATGGAGCATTCGTAGCTGAAAACAGCTGCTGTGAGGAAGCAGCAGGACCTTGGGATTACTTATACAGCCTTAATATTTATCTCTATAATGCAGATATAAACAGTCTTATTAAAAAATATTTTTGGTAAAAGAGAGAAGGTATTCACCGTCTGCTGTTCAGGAGAGGAACTCAGCAATCATTTCTGATGAGAGGAAGATTTATCTTGTGATAAGGCTGCTCACAGACATCAACCCTCAGCAACTAGAGATTTGATATACCTGTCTGTAAGTGTTTACACAGATCCACACAGCCACTTCCCCTTTCCACAATCGACAAACTCAGTGTACTGTTTTGCTAAAATAAGCAGCTGTGAGTGAACTGACACAAGATGCAGGGTTGACATAGGATGTGGCTTGAAATTTCGATCCTTCCACAAAGTGAGTGTCTTAGTGCCATGTTACGCTGCCTGGTGAGGGACTGCAGAGGAGAGGAGAATGCCAGGTGGGTCAGGGAGAGATGTGTAAATGAGAGCTCCTGCTACAGAGTTTGAAATCATCTTACTAAACACAGCTAGAAGTAGGTAAAACTATATTCGTGTCACACAGAGTAGATAGGGGAAGTTCACGGGTGAAGAACAGACCCCAAAATCCCCCTGTGCCAGTGGACTTTTTTCCCCAGTCTCATGCCTGGTGACTCATGATTTTGGGATTTTTGAACCTGGCAAAGTTTCTCAGTCCTCTCTAAGAGCATCAGAGAGTGGCTGTTGCAGGGCAGATTTACTCACTGGTACCTACCAGCTTGTCTAGAAGAGATCCTGCAGCCAGAGGAAGGGCTTCGTGGCCAGGAAAGCCACCAGGAACCCCAGAAATGCCATCATAAATTTGAGGCTGAACTATAAAGCCAATCGAGTCAAAACACTGAGGAAAGCATATATTTTGGAGCAGAGCCAATAAAAGTGAATAGCTGAGAGCAGCCCCCAAACTGGCAAGTCTTGTGTTGCTGATTCACAGCCTCTTCTTCACATGCAAAACCAGCAGGCGCTTCTGCTTGATGCCTCCCTAAGGCTACAAGAACTTGATAGCCTTGGCAGTTGGGGCTGTCTAACTAAGCTGAGTGGCTCATCTGGAAACCTAACTGGCCAGACTTTCTCACTGGCTCGTGTTGGAACTACAAAGTCTTGGAAGAAGGAGATGAGAGGGGGGATTCCCATGTGCACCTTCTCACCCTGGGGTGCCCCTGGATGTCAAAGCACAGCCAAGTGCCGTCAGATTTGACACTGAGAGCTTATATGTGAATGAATATTAGACTCCTGAAAGAGCAGGCTGGAGTATGAGGGAGCAGCTGTTTTAACAAGGCAGGGAGGCCTGGCCGTGCCAGCACGTTGCTAGAGCTCAGGGTGTCTAGTTGCCAGATTTAAGGAATATCTGACGTCAAGCAGCTGAACAAAGAAACACCAAGAACTATGTTCAAACCCACAGGTTTAAGGTACCCCTTGAAAAGGTGTGCTTTATCATCCTTTAGACTTTAGGATATGCCCAGAAGCTACTTATGGCCATCTTTCTCCTTCTTCTTGGCCTCAGTCATCCAGGCTTTCAAACAGGAGACTCTTGCCAAACCTCTGGGACCTCCAGTTGGAAACACGCTAGGGGTCACTGAAAAGCCTGGACTAGAGCCATTTCCTCCCAAAACTATCATGAGTAAAATAATCTCTGAGGCAGCAACTGTTCACTTGGAGTTGCTGGATATTTCTGGACTGAGGCCATACATCTTCTCGCCCTTCAGGTGACGCCTGGACCAATGCAAGACCTGAGTAAAGGCTTCAAGTCCATGTATGGGCAGATGAAGGACTACCACAGCCACACTGTGGCCAAGAGAGGGACTTGTCCCTGCCAGGAGAAGCATCATGTCCGGAGGTGTGTACCTCTGGACCTCATCACCTCTCAGGCAGGCAGGGTGATCAGCGTGGGAACAGCATAGCCATGCCTATGGCTTGTGGTAGCACCCAGCACCTCAGTGCTCCTGACCCACAGAGGCTGTGGGGACCTCAGGCTCTATTGCTTGCACACATGAACAGAGGGGGGTTGTAGCAGAATCAGCTAGAGGGCACATGTTTTGGTGACCGTGCAGTTCTCCTGCCTTGTGGTAAGCTTCTTTCTTTGTTTCTAAGTTGGCTGTGGTTGTAGCTGGTCAATGGCTTTGTTTGTTTCCCTGTATTGGTTTGGTGTTACTAATGGCCAAGGTTTGTGTCTGACCGCAGCATGGTCCTGCATGCTGTTGACCTGTCGCTCCTGAGCCCTGCCCAGAATGTCTCCTCCATTGCTGACCTGGTCACATCCTGCCAGCCTGTCATCACCTGGCTCTGTCCTTCCCTGTTTGTGTTCTCTGCATTGCCATGGTTTGTTCCTGTCTTTCCCCATCCCGCTGCTGCTTTCCCTTCCTCTGTCCCCAGTCAGTCAGTGGTTTTCAAACCACTGCTGTCCCAGGAGATCCACAAAAGGTAGCTCATACCTCTTCTGTCACTCAAGTTCCCACAGAAGCTAGAGTATGCTGGCTCAGGGGAAAAGTGTCCAGTGCCACCAGACACTGACTGTTGCACAGAACATTTTTTCATAACCAAACACATCTGATGAAGCTCCCAAATTCACAAGCCTCCTCTGCACTGACACCTCCATTGCAATTGTGACAATCACAGGGATCACAGGCTTTTCCTACATCCCCAAAACATGGCTGTCCCTTTTGTCCCTCTGAAACCCCTCAGTCAGAGTGTGCCTTAGCTGCATTGAAAAGAGTGAGCACCGAAAAGAGTGACAGGACAGCCACTCTCTGCTGTTGAGCTTTGGCCTTGTGACAGTGGATTAACTCGCTCCCGGGGAGACTCACTGGTCTTGCACTGCCCTTGTGGGTCTGTGCAGGAGCTGCTGTGACATGGGAGCTGCACTGCTCCTGGTAGCATCATCAGCACTAAAGAGGTTGCTGGGGAAAAGCAGAGCAAAAAGATGCCCAAAATAGTTTCATGACCTCCAGACTTGGGCTTACTGATGTATTGCTTGTCACTGAGAAGTAGCTAGTTTCCCCTTAAAATTGTTTTATTGTTGTCTAAAGTGAATGTGTCTCAGCAGGTGGGATCTGCAAAGCCTTGTGAAAACCACAATTCCTTCTATATTTGAAACAGTCCTACTTTTAATAGAGCAGCTAAAGATGGTGCTTACAAGTGCTGTGAACTTAGACACCAGTATTTCCTCCTTTTCCATTTACCATGAAAGTAAAATTCTATTTATTCTTAATCTATGATTCACTCTCAACTAATTGGAGAACTACTGTTTTCCTTTCTTTGCCGTCTGGGTCACCTCCTATAGCTAGCTTGCTCACATACCAGCAGCGGGGATTTCCTCTGAAGACCTTAGTTTTACCAGCAAAAACTGTGATGCTCAGAGATTCCTCCTTGCACCTACACGTGTCTCTGATGTCTCTGTGAGCCCACTCACATCTGCTACATCTCTTGTAGCATCTTGTCTAAACTCTCAGCTGCAATATCTTCCAGCTGTTTGTACATCTATCATAATAAGCATCTAATTCTTGGAGACCCTTAGAGTCTGCCCAGCTACCAGATAGTCCCCAAAGTGTCCTTCTTTGGGGATATCAAAATCATACACTGCTTCCAATCGACACTTCTGAATTTCTCACTGCTCTCAGACCTTTCCACTCAGGTCAGGCCCTGCTTGTGGGTGCAGTGGTACAACCCACTACACTTTCCAGGTCTGAGACTCAACGCTGAATCCTTTGTGTTTATGGACTTCAGGTCCACAGCAGGATATTTCATTCTCGGAGAACATTTTTGTCACATGCTCTGCTCCACCAGCAGCAGCTGCTAGGTCTGAACCTTAGATGTGTTTGGTAGTATGTATCTGCACTAAATACCCTGCTTTAAAAATAGCCTTGATTCATGAAAGCAGGTGAGATCGAAGCAGAGGTGGACTGAGACAGATTCTGTCAAGCCTGATGTGCTCTACAGAAGGCAGCTGCAAAGATGATGGAATTTTTGCTAGTGTGGTGGATTCCTTAACTACCTCCTCCTCCACTGCTCCTTTACAGCCCCAGCATAGGAGGCAGGGCTAAGCAAAATTAGTGTCCCCCATATGGGAGGCCTCAGAAAAGTTCAGTTTAAAGCAGAGATTTTCACACAGTGAGGCGCACCCCACTCAGGAGGCGATAGCGTGTGGCAGAAGGATGTGAGAAATTGTCCTATCTGCTAAATCCTGCCAGACCAGTCCTGGCTTCATCATGGGACATGCACAGCAACCCTGGAGCCAGGAGCAGTGTGAAGAAGTTTTTGGACAAGAAACTGAGTCTGTACAGGGAGGAAAAAGGGGTAAAAGGAGAAAAAAACAACACTATTTTCATCGCTGAACTGCTCATTACTGATTACACCCCATGGCACGCTGAGAACACAATAGGTTTGCACCGAGTATTAGGAAAAGGCAAGAAATCCTGAGCATGTGCTGAGCTCAGGCCAGATGTACAGGCACTAAGTCACGGACAGCAGCCACAGAAACCTGTCCTCACATTGTCTGGCACAGCAGTTACTGCAGCCGCCACTCCAGCTGCACTTCTGTGGCACTGGGACCACAGCTGATAATCTGAGTAGCAGCATGACCCTGTTTGTAACTGCAGCAATACTGATCTCTGCTTCCCCACTCCCAGCTCCTTCTGGGGCAGCAACCATTGACTTACACGCACTTTTGTAGCCTCTTGTGTATGAAAATAAAGGAAACTGGCTGGGAGGGGAAAATCTTTCTTTACAAACCTGCGAAATGTCCATTTCAGCACCAAAGTGGAACCGAGCTTTGTCAGAGCAGCTGAGATAGTGGAAATGCTGCCCTTAGACACTTTTGCTTTGACAGCAATGCTATTTGTGTGGCCACGATGAGGCTGTAAGATCAGTGTCTCTCCGAGGGATATGGGAAATGCCGAACCTCAAAGAACTGTCTGCAATTTCAGGCAGAAAGCTGTGCAGAGGGGGTGCTCCATTCGAACAGTGAGTATTTGTTTAAATGTAGTGTCTTGTGAACAGCATTGTGGAAGTCTTCAGAAGAAAGTTAGCCTTGCCCATCAAAGGCCGGAGAGCAGAGTAAGTGTGGGTTTTTAATATTTTTTTTTCCCCTGAATGAGGTTACTGGAACTTAAGGAACTGCTGGTTTAGAGGCAGTAGCTGAGCTAAATGGGACTATGGGAAGGGCAGGTTAAAGTTAAGTCCAGGTGGTCCTCGGTCTTTGGCAGAGTAGCAAAATTTATGTTAAAATTTCAAGAGAATCCAGTAGCTATACTCTGTAGTGCTTTAACAAATGAGGAAGGTAACAGGGAGAAGAAAAACAGCCAAGAAGACCCTACGAGAAACTAAATTCAGAAAACGAATCAGTTTGATCAAGTCAACAGGTCCGCTCACCTCTGGTAGGATGTTTACCCTTTGTAAATCTTATTTGGCACAGGAAAGATTCTGATCTCAGAATCTCTCAAAGCAAAAATAGGATCATATAAAGACTCAAAGGAAGGAAGCCAAACTGATTCATTCTGCCCACCTACCAGTGCAGTGGGACTTTATCACAAGACTTGTGGTCTTCTTAAAGCTACAGCTACTACTCAAACCGATGGCTATGCTAAATGCGAAGGAGCATCAGCTTTCATTTACAAGCAAGGTCTTTGGTTGCTGAGGAAAGCATTAGGAATGGTCCCAGTATTTTTGAATTCTCAGAGAAATAAGTCAACTCCAAAATACTTGACACACAAAAAAAATGTATTTTGATTTAGTCTCCACACTTCTGAGTGCCAGAGACCAGCAGCACTGTGTGAATAGAAGATGGAGAAAAAGAAGAAATGTAGTGTGACCAATCGGTCACTACAGCCACATCTTGATAAAATGCCAGCCTTGCTTTTCCAGCAGAGTAAAGATGAGAGGAAAGGCTGGATGTGAATTCTCCTTATGGTCTACCAAAGGAAGCCCAGCATTCCTGTTTCTAACACATTCTGTGTTCATGACTTACGCTCTGCAATGATAGATAAATCTAACCTCACAACAACCTGTATCCTGCCAAAATCCTTCAGTACGGATTAACTTCTATCCCTGACTGGAACTCGAATTGTTTTGTAAGAGAGAAATATGCTTTTTATAGGAAAGGGAACTCGTAAGGAAGACTGGTAGTAAAATCTCCATCAGCTGCAACAAACTCTAGTTAATACAGACCCAACAACACTTTGTTATATCAATCACAAGGAGATTTAAAGTATGTTGAAACTTCAACAGCGCCTGCACTTCTGAAGCAGAAATGGAGAAGCAGTAATCACCACAGAACAGAGCAAAAAACTGCCAAGTAGAAGTAATGCCTTGCCTCAAGGACAGAAATTACTTACTTCTGTTTTCTTTGGCTTTTTCAGAGGAGACGATGAAGTGCTCCAACTCGTGCCGTACTCACAGGCTGCTCTGTAAAAACTGCAGGAAGTGCTAACGATACCGTGTATAGTTATAAGTGGCGTGAGCTAAAAGAAAGTAGATGGCTCATGACATCATCAGGCTCCCGAAGTGTGTCACCAGTAGTTAGGCGAACACTTACAGGTAGGAGGGTGACTGGAATATCCCAGTCTTGAAAATCTTTGTTCTGTCATCACTTGAAAAAGTCATTGTTAAAAGACTTCTAGGTCAAGGAATATCCGTATTCTGAAAATACACTGAAAGAGTGAGAAGAGGCAGAAGAAACTATTTATTAGTTACTGTAAGTAGAAGATAATCAGAAAGGGGAGAAAGCAAATTGTCAGGACAGGGAAGTGTGGAATTGACAGGAACACAGAAGGAATAAAGAGCATTGTGCTGGTGGGTCTGTGTTGAAGTGCAGCTCAGGGACTGAGGGCTGAAAAGCTGCTGCCAAGCAGAGCACGCAGGGTATCGGAGCTTCTGCCACATCGCTGCAAAGTCAAAGCTTTCTAAACGTCTTCTGAAGCAGCTTGTTCTCACTGCTGTCCCCTGTATTGCTTTCAGATATGATACAGCGCCCATGCTCTTGCACCCTGGACTCGACAGCAGCCGTGTATGGCTCCTGCCTTTCACGAGTCAGCGACTCAGCAACCACGGCTGCATTTCAGGAGGGGGCCTGTGCGAAAGGCCGTGCTTTCTGCCCCAGTGCCAAACCAGACAGCACAGCCCGGTTCGGGGGAGTTTGGGCTGCTGCCTTTGGACTCCAGCCTCTGTTTAATCTATCCTTCTTGCTGTGCCAGCAGGGCTGTGGGGCATGAATAGGTGTGCTTGGGCTCTTTGCTGGGCGTGTGTAGCTGTGACGTGATGAGCTGCTATGGCTGGCTGATGGAGGAAGCAGAGGCTGACCAGAACAGTCAGAAGAGCAGCTGAGAGAAAATAAAGCCTTAACAGGAGGAGTGATTCCCTTCAAATTCTGTCACTTGTGCAGGGGTGAAAGGTAGGTTCAGCTCTTGTCACTGCTGGAATTTATCACCAGAAATTTAATCTCTTGGACTCCTGTTCTGCGTGTGCACCTTAATCATTGTGCTAAAATGCCCTGGAGGGGCAAGAGACCAATGAATTGTCCCAAACCTTTCTGCTTTGGGCTGTCAGGCTCTGTCAGGAACAGAATGCTTATTCCTTGTTTGTACAGAGGAGGTAATACCCACTCTGGGTGCTATGTATATGTTCACTTGAAAGTGCATGAAATGGCCAGGTATTTAAATGGGTAAGGAACACAGAAGGGGATAGTGATAAGAGGGAAAGACCATTCTGGTGTCCGTTGTGCTAGAAAGGGCTGAGAATGATAAAGAAGGTGAGGTGGCTTGAGCAACTTTGAAAGACGAATTCATTTGCAGGAGTTCCTGAATGGCAAAGGGCACTGATACGAAGAACCATATGAGCTTTACCAAGGGCCCTTGCTCAGGCTTTACGTGAAGGATGAAGAAGATCTCAATGTTACATTGCCAGCCTAGACCTTTTTTGTGAGACCTGTTGCTTGTGTTGCTGCAGATGCTGTGTGTGACCCTGTGAAAGTCACTTATGACCAGATTTATTAAGTATTCAGGCAACGCCCTGATCAACTTCTACCAATTCCACCTGTGGTGATGTGCTCACAGCACCCCATGAGGGTCTGTCAGCACTTGCAGACTGGTGGGGGTTAAGGTAGGTCAGGGAGGAACTGGGTGGTAACCTAAGGCAAGCAGATAACTGAATTTACTTTTGATAGCTGTGCTGGAAGTGAAACATTTCTGGAAAATTAAAGAAATGCTGAGCATGTACTTTCAATCTGGAGTGAAAAAGTTTCTTTGGTTCAGTTCTGCTCAAGAAGGTTTCTGGGGAAGGATCTTTCTGTGAAGAGCAATTCATTCTCAGGGGCCAGAAGGAATTGGGGAGGAAGAGATTGAAGCCAGTTTGGTAGCCTCCATCTGCAGAAGAGAACAGAAGAGATTTCTGTCTGTGCCAGCTCAGCCTGGCTGGACATAGTGCCGGAACCTGTCGGTGTGCTGCTCCAAACCCATGATTTCATCTTTGTCCTCCTCTGCTTAGATATCAAACCCAAAGGAAACCACGGAGAAGGATGGGAATATTTCCGAGATGCCCAGAACTTATTTCTCTGTGCAGATGACCATTTTTCATTAAGAGATGTGGACAGAAAAGAGGAGAATGCTCTCTGTCCTGAAGAACTGCAGTTTTTGCAGACACTGGGGGTTCCTCGGTGGTATTTTTGATGTAGCAGATCGCTGTTCCTATTTGGGTTTAGTCAAATAGTCTGCAGTCTGCAGTCAAATACCTGCCTGGTTATGCTCTCTGTGAAGCTTGCTTGCACACACTGATAAAGGATTTAGGATATTTGGAGACACAAATGCATTTGCCAACTAGTTATTGTGGTGAAACATTGAAAATTGAGTGGTCCTCCACAGAGGAATGGAAGACAACTTGTCTCTGTGCCCTCGAATCTTCCGGATGGACTTGAAGAACATTACTATTTAGAGTCACTGCTGCTTCATGCTTCTCTCAGTAATATGGCCCAAATCAGCATCACCCACAATAACTGCCCTAGCAAGCTGAAGACTGATGCCAAGATTTGCCGTTGGAAGATGCTTTCAAAAGCATTTGACAAGATCTTCTATGACTGGAGATGAAAGCAGAGCTAAAGCTTCCATGGGTAGCAAAGAACCCCCAAACATTTTAAGTAAGTTTAGTTTGTATTCAGTAGAGATAATATAAGCAGTACAGCAATAAAAATTTTGGCCTGAGTTGAATTGTACTGATGTCATATCCAGGCAGAAAAAAGATCAGATAAAGATCCACTTATAGCAGAAGGCAGAAACTCTCTGGCCTCTGTCTACACCCAACTGAAGTAAACAGAAATGTCTCTTTGAGCCTCAGCGAGTTCAGACTGGGCATTTGAGCATTCTTTTCTCTGCCTTTTAATTGCTGGGTGCTGTTTAGATAGTTGCCTTTAAGGTAGCATGTTTAAGCAAGTTAAGCTGCATGCAAGATGTCTTCTCCGTGCTCTTCATCATTTTCCTACTGGAAAACTGTCCAAAGAATAAGGGAGAACAGAGCCCAGCTTTGTTTATCTCACTGCTACGTAACACAGACCTTTTTTGGGGGCGGGGGGTGTTTCACAGCACTGAGACAGAGAAAATGCACCATCAACCAGTAAACAAGTAACTGTGGAAGTCTGATGGGGTCCAATGTCTTTGAAAGACTTTCAGATTGAGTTTTTCACTCCACTTTTTCATTTAGAAACTATCAAGACAAAAGCCGGTAGGATATTGGTCATTTCTCAGTTCCCCTGCATGTCAAAACGCGTTATCTTCCCCTGGCTGTGACCAACAAGAACCTGTGAGTGGAGGAAACCTTAGAGCACCTGCCTCTCCTGCTTCCACGTACAGAACACAGATTCACACTCACATAGCAGCTCTGCAGAAGATTACCCAAGAAGACAATTTTCATCCAGTTGGGCATATTTTGATAAGCCACTGAGGCTCTTTTTTTCTTGGCAAATAAAGGAATAAGGCTTTAAATTTTGCGTTGTGGAAAATGAGGAAATGCAAATAGCTCCTTGAATTACGGGTCTTGGTAGGAAAAAGCCAAATGTCTGGCTCTTCTTTTGTTACCAGACAGCACACTGTGGCAGTGCAAGCACCCTGACTGCTTGCAGGGAGCTTGCACAAAAGACACGGCCCAGCAGAAGCCACCTGATAAACATCAGGTGCTACCCCCCAGGGCTTCCTGGCACCTCGCAGCCTGGGTTCCATAACTGCCTCCTGGCTGTGTGGACTGAAAATGACCACAGCTCACCCTCGACCAGGGTATAAATGGAGCCCGTTTGGAGTTGGTTCTCCTCGGAGCAGCAGGCAGTGCAGTCAGGGACTCTCCCCTTGGATCAGGACGAAGTCCCAGCGTATCTCCCTGGGATTAAGTGACCCTCACCCTGGCGCTGGTGAGTGCTCCTCTTGGTATCTCTAAGAGGGAGATTCATCATCATCGTCACACATCAGGGAGATGTGCACACTGCGGTTCATCTTCCTTAGAGTGTGTTCTGCAGTGTTCAGGAATGTGTTGTGCAGTAACAATTCCCAACTGACATCCAAACCTGTCATTAATTTGGTCAGTCGGAGTGCCGGGCAAATTTCATTGCACTAGATCCACATTTTCTGGATAGCTGCTGCTGCTGCTGTCTGGTTTGTGGATGCCTCAGCGACACACACCGAGCGGGGACTGAGCTGCAGACCTGTCTGGGGAATGCAGCATGTACAGGATGGCAAAAAGGACTTTCTTAATGATAAAAACAAGGCAGAAAAGTCCCTCTAGGACAGCAATGCTAAGAAGCATTGAGGTCTGAAGTCTGCTTAGCTCTGTGTTTCTCTGATCAAGCACTGTACAAGTCCTCCTGCACTGTTCTGGTACACAACTGTGCCTAATAAAGACTCTCAGTACCTTGTGGTTCAAACTTGGTTTATCTGCGACAGTAGTGGCTGTGATGCTGTTGATCTAGGATGGGGACAAAACCAGCCCTGATGTTTTTTTGCAGTTATATCAGGATCAACCACAGATTGGATCCCTTGAACTAAATGGTGTGGGATGAGCTCTGTGCTAAAACCACAGCTTAGCTTCCTCCCAGCAACCACCTACCTGCAGAGTCCATCCCTTACACATGCAGCGTAGCTCTGCTCCACCCTAACAGCTGGGCCAATGGACTGGCAAACCATTGAGCTGAGCTCACACGAGTTTCTGGCTTCCCCTGCACATCCAGTTCACAGTGTGCAGTCTTCAGGGAATGCCAAAACCTTCCTGTTCTGCTGCTGGAAATGAAATGCAGAAGTGTCATCTGTTGAGATTTTTGATGCTTTTTTACATGTGATCCATGCTGCGCTGTCATAGAGCAGGATGGCACAGTCAGATTCCTTCTGGATTGTCAGGCTGCATAAACGTCTGCATCTCACATCTGTGCTTGAAGGTCCTCCTGCTCTTCATTTGCCTGGTTTTGTGAATGGCGTGTGGAAATCCAGCTGTCCTTACTTTTCACTGATATGGTGATGCACTGTGTGCCTCGGGGATGGAAATCCGTAAGTCAAGTATGTGGCTGATCATGTCTTCATCAAGCGAAAGTCTTTCACCTCGAAGAAAAAAGCACTGTCCTTTTGACAGACCCCTTCACACACTGGGGTTAATACGTACCCCGGCAAGAGCTCCCCCGCACAGCACCGCTGATTGTTGCACTGTGCATCTCAGAGACCTCTGACTCCACTGACTGAGGCAGATTTGTCTCCTGTATGATAAAAGTAAAGAGGTTCCAGTCTGTAGGCAGGGGTCCGTGGGACAAGGTGTGGTACGGAGCTGGGTTATGTCTATCAGCCTCTCTGGGGGAGCCTGCCACCAGCAGCACACCTGCAGCTGAAGCTGAGCCGCATGAGCGTGCCACAGCAGCAGCGAGTTTGGCTCCGTGCTTTGAACTCTGCCCCTGAACGTGCACGTCCCCAGACATCCCAGCCTGTCCATGTTGTTCTTTCGTTCAGCTCAAACCACAGAGATAAAGGGCAGCAAAAACTGTAAACAGACTCAGATAGCAGACACTGATCGCGCCCGGCAGCCCAGCTCTGCTGCTCGCGCCTCCCTTGCAGCTCGGGTCACAGCCTTTCGGCGGATATATCTGTCTGTGTGTTTTGTAAAAACCCCTCCTTATACTAGGAAACTATAACACCCACAAGGTTAAAAAGGTTACAGTTGTTAGTGCACGGGGGAGGAAAAGGTGTGGTTCAAACGATACGCATTTCTGACTTTTTTTTCAGACTGGAAGTAGCAGCAGCGGTGGGCAAACACCTGAAGGGGGTTTAACCTTAGCAAGCCCAGCGGGAAGAACCACTTGCATGTCTATAGCATGGTCTACACTCCCCAGCAACCACATTTTTCCTGTGGTGCAAATATACAGAAATTCGAGATGGTTTTGCACCTTCTGTGCACAGTGCTGTAATGTCAAGCTTCGCTTTGTCTTTAACTTGGAAGACTTCAAAAGCTGATGAAACTGCAGTACTTCAGTCTGCAGTAAGGGGATGATTTACTGAGGAGGCAGGACTTTTTAACATGGCCACTCAGAGCTGCATGGTTCTTCTGGTTTTGGTTATTATATCTCAGGTTAATGCAAAAACTGTGTCAATCATGGAAACAAAGTCATGTAATGGGTCCTTTTTTTGACCAGTGGGTGAATGGCTGAAGGACAGGGCATCCTCACACACAGAGTAAGTGCCTTGGACAAAACTGCGTTTCAGATGGACTGAATCTCACTCAAATACCCCTGCCATAATTTTTTTTTTCCTGTTGTTTTCCTCTTAGCCTCCAATCATTTGCTCTGCATCTAGGCCCAACCAAGGTGATGCAGCAGAGATTCAAAGGGCTCTGGTGTTTGCATTGCATCATCTGCACCATCTACCAGCTCTCCACAGCAAAGACCCTATCAGACGATGTTGGAGAGCTGCACCAAGCCCTCGGAGGGTGAGTGGCTTTAGGAAGCTTGTACCCTCCTAGGGGAAACTGCCACTGAACTGGCATCCGTCCATGGGTTACCACCGGCACGTCTGCGCTGAGGGGCACCTTAGAGAAATGCTGTAGACAGGAAAGCAGGAAACATTTTGCAGAGCAGAGATAACATTGAAAATAATACTCTATAAATGTTTGATTTACTGATTTGCCGCCATGTCAGCATCACAGGAAAAGGAAATGGGACAGAGGAGGAGTGGGAGGAAAAAAGGCAACAGGACAACAAAACGGGTTAGCAGATTTCATTGGGGACAGGACGTAATGTCCTGGGTTGTCTCCTGAGCATGATATGTTGGGGGGGTCTGCGATCACATATGGACACTGAGGATGTGAATCCTTTGATTCAAAAGGAAATGTCTGTATTTATTTAACAAGATGGACAACTTGCATCATCTTGGGACTCTTCTGCGCAGGGAATTTGCTCTTGTATACAGCTGGAATCACCTTGGGCATGCTAGCCCTTGTCTAGTGCAAGGCAGTCCATGAGTCACTGCTCTGAACTTCAACCCCTTGTGAGATGGAGAAGTGGTTGCAGAGCAGGTATGTGATGGAAGAGTTGTCACCCCTGTGCTCTATTTTTAGATTTTTTTCTCAAAATCCCCTTTTGTAAGAAGACCTGGGAGGTCTGCGTGACTTCGTGTGAGGTGAACCCCCCACACGATATCAGCTGAGTCAAGCAAGGGGAGACACACCTCCTGCCAGCAGTACATATCTGCTTAAGAGCATCGGAGAGAACCTCTCTGCACAAATGATTACAGGCTCTACTTTAAAATTACTTGTTTCTTCATTTTACTGCACTTTCTTTATGTCACTGGCCTCCGCTGGCCAGTGGAGGTGGAAACTGAGGGTCATATGTAGGTGATGGTCTGGGCGATGATACCACACTGCAGTGGCCTGTCCACAGAATCACCCCTTGCAGAGTTAGATGGTTACCTCTTTCCTGAGGCATATTCTCTGAGTCTTGAGGATGCTGGTAGGTGTGAAAGGCCCCTTCCAGTCCCTCCTGCTGTATTGTCGCAAGCAACTTAATGTTTTGGAGAAAATGCCTGATGAAAGTATGACATTCAACCTTCAGTTAAAGTGAAAGATTCAGTGGGCCACATATCTTCAGATATTTGCTTCACCTTTTTTCAGATAAATTCCCTGATGCAGTCTGAAAAATGAAGTATGGCCTTCCTTGAGATTTCCAGGTACATGTACACACTAAGAGGAAAATATCCGAGCTTTTCCCCCTCCTTTCCCACTAGTTTTTCAGATCCTCCTATTCCATCATAAAGATGGAACAGACAGCAGAAAAATCTACTGGAATCACAGACTTTTGAGCTCTGGCATGATGTTCTCAGTATAAATGGGTCTTCCTATAAACTGGTCTTCCTATGGACACCAGGATTTTGGCTCGTGTTCAGCAGCTTCCATTCACCTAAACAATACATTTACAGCCTCATTTTTCAAACACTTTTCCATGCCCTACATGGTGCCAGGAATGTGTTTTTTGGAGATGCATTTGTGAAGCAACCACATTAATTGGAAAGATTCTTTGAAGTTGAAAGTCGTCCCTTCCATCTTCTTTTCTCCTGACACTATTAGCTTCGATAGTTTTGTAAATAGAACTACCAAAGGAAAGATAAATGGTGTCATTTCACCGGGTGCTGGTGTAGTACAGATGTATTTTAACACATGAGATGGGAGATGGGAGGTCTGTCTGCCCTGCTGTCTGTGGTATGTGAGAGAGATACCTGAAGAAGCTTTTCTAGAGGAAATTTGCGGAGTGGAAGCAAGTGGACCTTGACAGCACAAAGCTCTGTCTACTGCAGGTTGCCCAGATGTGGGCTGTTTTTGCATGAAACTTCAGCGCAGGCAAACTTGCAGGCTTCAACATTTTAAGAAATGCAAATATCTGATAATTCTCCACCAGCTTTGGTAGAGTATGTGGCCAAGTAATGGGAAGGAAACAGACGTAACTCAGTTCTGGGCTGATCTTGCGGGCTCTTTTCATTAATCTCATCTCTGTCTGAGTCTTCGTGTTCCCTGTTTAAAAAGACAGCTGTGATGTGTACTTCCTTTGAAGATAGTTTGCGATGAAGTGGCAAAAAGATACTGTGTGAGACCTAGGTATTATTACAAATTAAAAATTATTTAGATATCTACATGTAATGAACATGCATTAAATTCTCTGAATTCTACAGAACCAAATGCCAAGACTCCTGCTGACCTCACTGGGTGAAAGTGTCGTGGCGTGCTGTGCCAACATCACCGTTCAGATTCCAGGCAAACGGAAGAAAGGCAGGTTGCAGTTCATCTGCATCCTGGAGCTTATGGAACACATACAGCAGATATATAGGTCAAAATAACGCATGTCCTGTTATGCTCCCAAGTTCCAGAAACCCGAGGAAACACTCATACAAGTAAACCCAAAATGTCTGACTTTCATTTTGTACAACGGCCCTTTCTTGTCCCATCACTTCGAGTTATATCCTGGCACTTCTGGGAGCCGGAGGAAAGTGCTGTGAGGACAAAAGAAGAAAGAAGATGGTCCAGGAGGAATGCAGTGTCTGTGCTCTGCTCGGTTTCAAGAGCTTTGAGATGCCTAGTTATTGGTGAGGGCTCTGGGCTGGGATACACAGGTTCACTTCTGCTGTGGAGAGATGAACATGGGTAGCTGTAGGAGCCGCCACTGATACCCTACGGAAGTTTTTGGGTGCCCTGGAGAAACCTGACATTGTGTTACTACAGTTAGGCACTCTCTTTGCTCAGGACTTCTTTCAAGACCAGGAAAGCAGAAGCCACAGCAGAAGCGCTGGTCATCAGCCACTTGTTAACCACCTCAGGTGATTCGTGTTGCTATACATTTTGTTTATATGAAAACAGCCACCTGTGCTCTCAGTCTGCTCCTCAGCAGACCTCATGAAAGAGAGAGCTGCCTAGGTCTGCAGCTTTTACTCAGTCCAGTTTGCAGTATTTTTTATTTGTACTGTGGCAGCTGACACCCTGCTATGTGGACCAGACCCCCTTTTCTTACAGGCACTGCGCAAAACCAGCACGAAGGGAAGCCAGAACGCTGTCAGCTGCAATTTAGCATAACAGGTACATAACCACTTGAGGGCTCGGCTGCAGGAGGCAGGGTAAGCTGGCACTGCAGTCTGTCTCTATCCAAAGGGGAGTGTCCAGCTCCCTTTGAAAAACAAACAGTAGGACAGTTTCCTGCCATTTTAGTGGGAAGAATTGGCCCAACCAAGGCTCTGACAAATGCCAGAGATGATGGTACAAAGGCGGTTGGCAGCAAATTGCTCTGTTGGCTCCGCTGCCTGCAGGACTGCAGTTTACATCAAACTGAAGCATGTGCTTAAAATTCTTATGGACTGAGGTCTTATTACTAGACCAGGGCTATGGAGTTAGAGCTGGGCCACTTTACTAAGTGGGTCTCTGTCAGAACAGCAGCAGGCTCCTCGTGGCTGTTCCTGTTAGGACATGGCAGCACAACGTGAAAAATACTTCTGTTTCTGCCTGCTGGTTGGTGGAATGTCAGCCAGGGATGGTTCAGCTGATTTTGTTGCTTTTAAATTTTATTAAAATGGACACAGTAGATAGCAGGTCTGTTTCCCTAGAAAGCTTCATAGCAATTCAAAGGCATAGAAACAGGAGGCGAGAATAAAGCCTGGCCTATTATTTATAAAAAGGACACCTTCTGGTGTTCTCTGTGACTGTTCTGTGGTTCCCCTATAGTGGTTTGTTGTAACAAACTAAGAGTCTGTCATGGTAAACTAAAATTTCTGCACCTATTCCTAGCAACAGTGTTCTCTGTTAGGATACCATCTTTTATCTCCCTGCTAGAGGGGGTCTTACTGGAAGCATCATCAGTGGTGGGATGACAAAACAATAAATAATCACCTTATAATGCCAAAATCCTTTTGAAAAACGCTAGCAGCATGGTGTATTTACTCTTTAAAGTCTAATCCATCATTTGAGAGTGAAGAAAAGCAACCGCATGTAGTTAAATCCTTATCGAGTTTAATCACGAAATCAAATGAAAAGCTGTATTCAAATGCAACATACTTTACAAGGTTAATTATTACTTAATTGAATAAGAAATTCAAAATAGGCTAAAATGAAAACTCAGATTCTATCTGCTCTTGTCTTTTTGTTTTTTTGGTAACCATGAGAATACAAATGTCCCTGCTTCCATTTCTGCTAATGAATTTCAGTTCATTTTATTTTAGTATATTTGAGGGGGGTTTGTTTATGGTGTAACTAAGGGGAATTTCCAGATGGAAAGGAGGAGTTATTATGTACAAAGCCCAACTCTGAGCTTTTTTTTCTAAGATCTGGTTTGTTGTGTTTTTTTGTTTTTTGGTTTTTTTCTTTTCTGAGAATGAAAAAAAAACCCAACAGTTCTCTTTTACTGGTGCTTTTTCATCTGGCTGTGTGGGTGGTGTGTTGGAATAATAGTTTGATGGAGATTAAAGGAAGCGTGACTGTTATGTAACTTCTATCAGAAGGGGGAATCCCAGCTCTTTAAAGAGTGTGAGCAACTAGACATGAGTAGAGTTATTACAGAGTTCAAAAGAAAAACCAGCCCAAACAACCCCCTTCTCCCAAAACCTCCCCTAGCATGCATAGAAGCGGGCCAGCCCTTGGCTGGGAGGGCTTCTGCAGGCGTCGTTGCTCTGCGTTGACTCTGAAGGAGTCCCTCTGGGTTAAAGCATCTCCTGCAGAGCTCTGCAGCCTTTACTCTGGAGATGGAAAGAATGGACACCCCACCAGTTGCCTGCTGTGTCTGGTCACTCCCCATGGTATTTGGTCCCAGTGATCAAAGAGCCCTGCTGAAAACTGTCTCCTTTCTGGCAGCCCCGTGTGTCTGGACTCAGCAGAAGCCAGAGCATCATTTGTATGGAAAGAATACACCCGTTTAGTACAGAAGGCACACACCTATTTCAACCTTCTCACCTAGAGTAAAGCAGTCTAGTTCCTGGTATTTTCCTCCATGTAAATTCAAGGTACAAAAAAGGGCATAACTCCCGGAAGCCGTTCTTAGTAGAACAACAGACACTTGACATGGACCCCTCTTGCCGTTTAGCCCACACCTAACCCACAGTCTGCTTCCTGCCCTTAGAAATCCTGCTTTTTATCATCTGTGGTCCCTAGATACCTGCAGCTCACTCTTCCCATGTGCCCAGTGCTGAGGAGCAAAGCAGCTAATCCTGACGTGGATTCAAAAACATGCTGAAATCATGGTCCTTCTCCCCAAGAGTCTCAGCACGGCAGAACTGCACTGAGGACAACCACTTTACATCAACAGGTCCTTGCAGAAAATGCTGCTGCACCCACGTTTTACTTTTTGAGTCCCGTTGTTATTTGTTTCTTTAGTATGTGGCAATGCAGCAGCTGTAGTCTTTGACTCCAGCTGTAATGGTGGGTACCAGCCTGTGTCTGTTGGGTCCTATGAGGATCTTGGTCATTCTGCAGAGAAGATGTGACAAAGAGAGGAGGGGTGGGAGAGGGTGAGGTCTGTACATCTTCCACCAAAAGCAGGCCAAGTATACAGAAAATACATTTATGTTTCATAAGGAAAGCAGCTGGGGAGCTGGTCTGGTGACTGGGGAACTCAGCTCTCAGAAGGAAATCCCTGTCCCTGGTGCCAGGGCTATTTTTGTCTTTTACCAGGTGACTGTAGTAGATTACATGGAGAAATAGTCCTGATGGCTGGGCCCAAAACACAACTGCTGCCCATGCACCCTGCCAAAAGTCATGCTCAAGGCCAGACCTGCACTGGCAAGGCTAAAAGGCTGTGGTGATAGCTAGGAACTCATGAAACAAGTGGGTTTTGTGCAAATATTTGTGCAATTGAGCTGCACACAGTCACTGGAAGCTGAGAAGTGATTAAATATGATGGATAAGGGCTAAAGCAAATAAGGTCTTAGGCAAAGAGCAGAGTGAGTCCTGAGCCTCACTCAGGCTGGTGTTTGTGTGGATGCTCTTGCAGGTAGTTCATGGTTTCCTTTTTCAGATTGCTTTGAAGAATGTGCACACGGAAAGTGTGTGGACAACACGAGAGAGTAAGAGGGGGGACCAAAGGTCTGTCTATCTCAAGGTGAAACCTCCACTGGTGGCTAAAAGAAGTCCCTGGGAAAAAGCAGTGCAATGGAGGCAGGATGTAGTACCCTCTCCCCAAAGCCCCTTCCTGACTCCATGAGTCTGCAGGTCAGGGACCTTTGGCATTGATCTTTCTACTGCTGTGCATGAACATCTTAGAGGACTGTACTAGGACCCCATGCTGTGGTCATTCATTTGTATTTGAAATCTCTCACTGATCCAGCTCTCACATCAGTTATGGTATAACTTTTAGTATTTTACAGACCATGACTTTCTTTGCCGGTAAAGCATCTAATGCCTTGGAGAACTCTGAATCCATCATGTCTGGGCCAGACTCAGGAAGGCTGGAACTCAATTTGGCAAATAAATCTTGATGTTCTTTGGAAGATACTTATTAGCCTTGCAACACCCCCACCCTTAGCTCACAATCTGTCGCTTCTCTTTGACTGTACTGTTCATCCTCTTTACCCTTCTGCAGTATCGATGCACTCAGAGCACTTCTTCAGACAGAAGCAGGAGAAAGATCATCTCATCTCTTTCAGGAATGTAATAAGCCAGACAGCTCATTTTAAATGTTTTTCCCTAATGGACCTTGTTTATCATCCTCTAGATATTACTGAGCAAAAAAGTCCATCATCAGCCCCATGTTATGCAGCCATATGATCTGACGTCTTTCTGAATACAGGCAACTGCTTATTATGTACTCTCCTTTCACATTTTTATTAATTTTACTACCTCTCCCTAGTGATATTCCTGCACTATAGTTAAGCTACTTTTGTTCTTAGTGGATGTTAAAACAATTTCTTTGCTCTGTCTTTTCTGAGGTGTTTCCAGATGGTTTTAATTTCACTTACTCATTTTTCACACTTAATTACTTCTGTTTTATAATAATTGGCAGCCATTTCCTGCTTTCACATCTATGATAATTTGTTTTTCTGTTTCATGTTGGTTTCTTCACTTGGTCACTGAACCAGAATGAGATTTTTAACATGATCTGTTTGCACTCTAGACTTGCAAATCCTGACTCTTTGACCATCTGATAAACTCTTCATCAAAGGATCCACCATTCATTTGGATTTTTCTACCTACATTTTTTCTACCAATGATTTTGGATAGTAACTTTCTTCAAGTTAAAGAATTTACATTTTAATGCTGGGTGTTTAGGGCAGTCAATGCCACAAATAGTTAGGTCACAATCATGATGACTGGTCTTCAGAAAGCAAAAAACTTTCTAAGCAGCAATTAGTTCACCGTGGTATGTCATAATGAATGATCTCACCTTGGGTGCAGCACCTGCTGGGTTAGAGAATTCACCTCTATCACCTAAATGCTATTTTTCTATTTTTCTAATGCTGTCTCTAACATTTGTCTCCCATTCTGAAGTCCTCCATGGATGCAGAACTTTTCTTTCCACAAATTGGGTGAGAGTTTAATGAACAATGGGTTTAAGGAACAAGTCATCCTGCTGTTTGACTTTCTGACTTACTTTGATGGCCTGTGGCAGATCATTCTGCAGCTATTCTTCCTCTTCTGCTCAGCATCTCATACATATGACTTAGCAATTCACAAACTGACAATGCTGACATAAAGAACTACCCCTGGTCTGCCCTTCCTAATCAACAGTTTTACTGCAATAATCAGGAAACTCATCTCACCAGGCTTCCATGGCATTAGTTATGTCAAATTCCTTCACACGTAACATAACTTTCCATTCCTTTAATTTGTTATTGTCCTTTCTAGCACCAAAAGAAACAACTGCAAGTTCTCATCTTTCCTCATGCAATCTTGCTGAGCTGTTGTCTGCATGCACAGTTGCATGACACTCACTTTCTCAGCTCTGACTTTAGTGTTGCTGATGTAACCAACCCCGTATGGCACCCTGTCAAAATACGTAGAGTCTACATATGACAGTAATTTTTTTTTTTCTGTTCCTGCTGTTATTCCTTTTTCTCAGGAAGAGGAGACAAGCAGAAGTAAACCTCGTTGCCTCACACCCATTGTGCCGGCCACCTACAGCATATTCCCAAAGTTGTTCTGTTCTGCCTTGATATGTCGGAATATCAGTCAAATATAAATACTCCTTTTTGTGTACGGGCTATTATTTCACATCAGCTCTAGTTGGATGAAAACAAGGAAGACCTGAATGCTCATGAGAAAAAAGCTTAGTTTCAGGAGGTTTCAATATCACTTCTAATGAGCTGTTGAAATTCACATGAACATTGACAAGCAAGACTGACTCTAAAGTGCTGTTACAGTAAAAGGATGAAGAATTATCTGTAATATCTGGGTCAAGGGAAGCTTGTGAGACAAGCTGTTGTGGTGGGAGTGTCTTTCAAGAAGGTGGAAAGGAGAAGAGCATGAGACAGTAATGATAAGTGAGCGTGTGTTTGAGAACATGAGAAACATCATGAGCCAGACAGCCTCCTACTTGGGAGCTGCTGCAGTATGTGGCAGGGCAACACAGCCTCCAGCAGAACAGTCCCAGCTCCTGGCTCCCAGCTCCCACCCCGTAGCAGGGTGGCCAAGTCCACCCAGGACTTGGCCAGGTGGAGTGGGTGGTCTAGGTACTAGTTGCAGAGCCTAGGATGGGCTGGAGGAACATAATGGAAATCTTGAGCCAGCAGAAGGCATCTCCTGTGTGAAGGCAGAGAGCTACTGAGGCAGATAGATGCTATGATCCCATGACCCACAGCATGGAATCTGCATCAGATAGTGTGAAGAGGGTTGGATAGAAATTCCAGAGACTGGTAAGGAACATCAGGATGGAGAAGAGTCATCATTGTGTCAGGTCTAGAAAGTCAGAACAAGACTTAAAGATATTGCAGTTAGAATAGGCACAAAAAGAAAAAAGGCAGGAGGAGTGGGCTGATGCAGGGGGGTCAGGGGGTTTCTGTAGCAGTAGCATTTTGGATGGGAAGTCAGGGGAGAGGAACTTGTGCTACTGGAAGTGTAGGCAGGAGATTTTACTATAAGCAAGCTGAGAAAACCCCCAGAATTTGGTGGTGCTGTAATCAAAGGCAGAAGATACTACATCTGACTGCAGGGAGAGAGTAAGAAGATGGGGAAGAGAAGAGTGGATTTGGCTTGGAGGTGGAGGAGGGCTTTAGCTGGAATGGGAATGGGTCTAAAAGAAAGGTTTATTGTAGGAAGAGCAGTCTGAGCTGGCAGTGGGCCTTGTAAGAGGTCCGTTACAGAGGGGTCAGACTAACAATAAAGATGAGAATATCCTTCTCAGAAAAATGGTTACTGTGATAAGGAATAGGAACAAGTGTGCCAGGAAAGCGACTGGCAGATGGTGATTCATGCCTTTACTAGCAAGGCCCGCAGAGATGACTTGTGGGACAGACACCAAGGGATTAAAGTCCATCTCCTGGAGCAGACAGGACTGAAGGTTCACTAGGGAGGATCTGGATGGAGTCAGTGGTACCCACCAGGTTTGTTTGTTTCTCCTTGGAGATGAAAGTGGTAAGGAGGAATACAGGAGTCGAGACTGAGCAGATAAGCAGGCAGTATCAGTTGTCCTGAGAGGTGAAGCACGAAGCCACCAGTTTTCTGAAATGAGGTGTGGCTACCAGATTACTGAGAACAACTGCCCAAAACAGGGAAAGGAACTGGAGAGCTACTCCGGGGATTCACGGAAGAGAACGCAGGAGCTCCCTCCAGGAGCGAGTGAGGAGGGCATCTAGTGATGGTCGGGAGCATTGCGGGGTTTCCCCTCGGGGTGGTGGTACCTCGGTGCCTTCCCACTGACTCAGAAAATTTCCCGAGGCTGTGCTGGAAGTCCTCCCTCTGCTCACATCAAAACTGTTTTGCGGTTGTTTTTTGGTGAGTGTCAAAATGCAAATGAAGTTTTCTAGCTCCTCTCTGTCTCTGCCTGTTTGACTGGCAGAGTAAGTCACTGGGAAAGCTGATGTTGGAGGGGACCGGGGTTGCCTGTCTATCCGCTTGTTTGTCCCCAGGCGGGGCGTGCTGGACTGGGTAGAGGTGCAGAATCGTAACTGCTACAGGGCTGTCACCACCTGGCCACCTCGCCAGGATCACAAGTCCAGGTCCAAAAGGCTACATGAGAGATGATCTGAATGCAGCCCTGGTTTTGACAGGAAAAATAACTTTTAGTTCTTAGAAGTAAAAATTTTACTTTACTTGTAAGTACTTTGCATGGACATGTGTTTGGTTCCATGTCTCTTGAAGGACAGAGCCTGGGTGCCCTCAGGCAGAGGAGCACAACTCTGCCCAGGAAGCCACCAGGGAGGAAGCCTCATGCTGGGCCATGAGCAGCTCGACAGAGCTACCTGATGCCGATACCAAGCTGCTTTTAATTTGGCTATTTTTTACAGAGGCCCCGCAGCAGTGGTGAGGAGCCCGTGCACGCTCTCAGTGTGTGAGGACTTGGTGCTCACATTTTGCCTGTGTTGTGTTAGGCTGGCTGCCTCGATAAATATCCCCAAATACCTGCTGCCTGTGCAGGGAACTTCTTGTTCTTGCATGACTGAAGGGCACTCACACAGTTTCACGCAGAGAAGTCAGAGGTGGCACGGAAAAGCCGTCACAATTTAATGGTCTGAAGGGAACCTTTCAAAGATCATGCAGTTAGGGATAACAACTTTTTTTTCTCCTGGGTCACTCATTGCAAAACTATTTGAGTTACTCAGGGGCAGAGAAAATTATCCAAGAGTTTAAAAGGGGCAAATTCAGACATGCCTCGGCTGCGCAGGCTGCACATCCAGCCTCTTTGCTCATAGAAGGAATGTAGCTGTCTCTATGTTGGAAAAATAACGTGACTAAGATGTAGTGTGTTTAAATAATAAAGCAACCCAGTCTGGGCCCCACTGAGTGGTGAAGCAAGACTCAGCTTGTAACATGTGGCTTCGAAGCATCTTGTACCTCTAACTGATAGATAGATTTTTGTCTGAACCTCTCAAACCAGAGGAATTCAGGAATGTCCCAGGCTGACTCTACATATACTGGTGCTTCAGAACGGATGTCATCCCCAGGGCATGGGGCAGGACGCTGCTCTCACTGAGCCGTCAGTCTGTCCCCCAGATCTGCTCCCCACAGCTATAGCTCCTCTTGTCTACACCTGGCTGGATGACCCTGGTGTCGGAAACTGCTCTGCTTGACAGGGAAAATGCCTGAGACACTGTGGATACCACGGGCAAAGCCAGGGAGGCCCCTGAGTGCTTCCTGGGTATGCAGTATCTGGGGTAGCAATGTTTGGGAGGCTGTGGATCAGCTACTTTGCAGTATCATGAAAATTTCATGCTTACTTGGCAAGGAAGTTGGTGAGTCAGGCAAATGAGCTCTTACACTGTCTCCCTGACCTGGATACAAACACACGATGTTTCAGGTTACAGCTGTGGGTGTACAGCTCCGAGAGGCAGAGACCCAAGTCTGTTTAGGCCTTCAGCATCCAAAGAAAATGAGTTTCAGATGTGTGACATCCTTAGGATTTTTTTTTTTTAAATTTCAGCCCTAGTGCCCCTACAATATAGATGGTTCATAGAATCATAGAATGGTTTTGGTTGGAAGGAACCTTCAAAGGTCATCTAGTCCAACTCCCCTGCAGTGAGCAGGGACATCTGCAGGTTACCCAGAGCCCTGTCCAACCTGACCTGGAATGTTCCCAGGGATGGGGCGCCTACCACCTCTCTGGACAACCTGGGCCAGTGTTTCACCACCCTCACTGAAAAAATTTCTTCCTTATCTCTAGTCTGAATCTTCCCTATTTTAGTTTTAAACCATCACCCCTTGTCCTGTCAAAACAGGCCCTGCTAAAAAGACTGTCCCCATCTTTCTTCTAAGTCCCTTTTCTTATAAATCTTGTAAGTCCCCTTTAAACACTGGAAGGCTACGAGGTCTCGCTGAAGCCTTCTCTTCTCCGGGCTGAAAAATGCCGTCTCTTCTCAGCCTCTCCTCGCAGCAGAGGACAGCCCTCTGGTCATTTTTGTGTCCACCTCTGGATTCTCTCCAACAGGTCCATGTCTTTCTTGTGCTGAGGACTCCAGAGCTGGACACGGTACCCCAGGTGAGGTCTCAACAGAGTGGAGTAGAGCAGCAGGTTCACCTCCCTGGACCTGATGGCCACGCTGCTTTTGATGCAGCCCAGAATATGGTGGGCTTTCTGGGTTGCAAGCACACTTTGTCGGCTGATGTCCAGTCTTTCACGCACCAGTACCTTCAAGTTCTTCTCCATGGGGCTGTTTCAATCCCTTCAGCCCCCAACCCAGTTGCAGGACCTTGCACTTGGCCTTGTTGAATCTCTGGAGGTTCACACGGGCCCACTTCTCCAGCTCTGGTCTGGCATCCTGTCCCTCAGGTGTGTCAACTGCACCACTCAGCTTGATGTCATGCATGCTTGGTTTCTAAATGTAAAGGTTCAAGTTATGCACCTGAGCGTAACTTTATTGCTCTGCTGGGACTCAGTCCTCCTGCTCCTGACTGCATAGTTCACCCGGTCTGCAAAGTGTGGCTGGAAGTGGCAGACAGGCAGAAAGAGAAAATGTGACAAATAGTTGCTAAAGTTTTGAAGCTTAAAAAAAGCCAAAAGTGGGGAAAATGAGGGAAAAGAAAGAAGAAACCCCAGAAGATACAGTAGGAAGGTTTAGCCACAACAGACACAATAATGCAAAGTGAGAATCTGGACTTTAGGAGTTGCTTACAGTTTTGCTACACCAAATTTGCTGTATTACGCTGCTTTATTTGCTGCAGTCCTGCCTACGCTCCCGACTGTCACACTCCCACACCGCCCTGAAAGGCATCAGGACCAGTTCATTCACCTTTCCCGCTTCTCCAATCTGCTCCCACCAGCCCAGGGATGCTCCAGCCTTGAGCTGAAGCACTCGTACCAGCTTTCACCAGAGGATGTCACGCTAACCCCACGGCTGCTCGGCAGCAGGAGCTTATCTACCAGCCACAACCACTGCAGTGGAGGACGCCTTTGGTCCTGCTGCATTAATGCTTTGTCAAGCTCTCCTTTTTGTACCAATCAGGCAGTACAGAAGGTACCATTAAGGCTTTAAAATTTAATGAGCTCTAATAAAATCTCTCCCTGTGTGTGATGCACAAGCTAAGCGAAGGCTGTGCTGCAGGGAGGACGCGTTTGTGTATGCCTTTATATCTTTCCCTCCTCTCTGTTCTAACTATATATTCCCAATCATTTAAATATCCTTTCTGCAGCTTTACGTTGTGGAGTTATTGCAGATTTACTCCCTAATCACCACTTTGAGCCTAAATCTAACACAGAGGCATCCACCCTCCTACTTGTAGTGTTTACATTTCTGACATGCTGATATATGCAATCCTGCCTAAACCTTAGCTTGGCTGAAATGATCATGCCTAAATGCTGCTTGATGACTTCCCAGCCCATGGAAACAAATAGGAAGTCCATTCTTTCTCCTGATTTGGCTAGGACTTCATCCTCTAAATTTACAGGGCACAAGAAGATCTATAAATGGCTATATCCCATAAGCTTTCTCAGCGCACCAGTAATCTGCACTGAAAACAGATGCCACTGGTTTAAGCCCTCTCCCAGGCTGTTGGAAACCCAGACTGAACCTGTATTCCCTATGATTTATGCAGAGCCTCCCACATCCTGAAAAAGTGCTGTGAGCATCCAAGTGATAGATCCTTGGGGATTTGGTCTCAAAGTTTCCTGCTGTTCCATGTTGTATAAATAATTAAACATTCACTGGACCAGAGAGAAGTGGAAGATGAACTTGCCAGCCCCATAGTCAGGACACTTGTGTGTGTGATGTGGGAAAGTGAAGTTATAGGTTCCTGCTCCAGTGCACAGCTAACTAGCAGCATGAACTGGACCAGCTCCAACAGGAGAGGCTGAGACCCCCCTTCCCAAGATCATCCAGGGCCTGCTCATATGGGCATTTCCCTAAAACAGAGGAGAAAGGAAGTCAAGAGCCACCTGCAAAATTTGCAAGCATCTTAACTGCTGATACAAGAGCTGAGATGCCTCTGTGGGAAGAACATGAGCTACCTCAAGAAAAGCCTTAAGCATGAGCTGGGTTAGAAGGGACCATCCAGCTCCATGTCTGTCTCCAGCCTTGCCTGAAAGCAGGTGCTGGTGGAAGAGCAAACCCACATCATCCTCAATGATGCCGCCCTGTGACACACACTGAGCTACCAGAAATGATGACTTTCCCAAATGGATATAAGCACCTCTCCTGGGTTCCCCATGGAGTTGTCTTTGTGCAGAACCTAGTTAGCTCATTTCTTATGACCTTAAGCCTGCTCATTTTTATTATACACTGTGGTAGAGGGCTGGACACCCAGATCTGAGCCCACAGGCATCGCCATTGCACAGACCTGAGTGCTGGTTCTGTGTTTTACCACCATAAGTTATATCAACCTCTGCTCTTTTTCACCTGATGCTTTTCTTTACAACTTGGTTGTACAAGAGCATCAGGGATGATCTGATTTAGTCTCAGATTGGGTTGGCTTAGTTTTCAAAAGGAAAGGGGAAAAGAAAAAAAAAGTGCTACTTTTGCAAAAAGCCTCCAAATGTTTAATAGTTAACTTAGTAATGCACTGTCAAAGGACGTCTCAATTCCCCAGTCTGTTGCACCAGTTTTAAAGTGGAGGCAAGGTGTGGAAAGGGAGTCAGTATCTTTTATAAGACCCTCTGGTATATTTGGACAGAAAGACAAATGTCCAGGCCTCAACTGGTCTGAAACAGAAAACTCCGGGATAAATTTAGAAGCTTCTATTTCAGATCTGAAAAACAGTGGAAGTGTCTGAATTTGTCCAGATCAGTAGCTGAGCTAAAGAAAAATACTCTTCAGCAGACCTTTCCCAAAGGATATCCTTAGATCCCCTCAGCTGGTAGTAAGACTCGGCTGAAGTGTGTGAAGCTGCGCGGTTGTTAAAGCTCAACAGTACACAGAAGACCAAGGCTCTCATGTAGGCTCCTCATTAGGAAAGTTTTTAAGCACCTTTAAACACGTTTGCAGTTCCCCTGACTTCAAGTCAAGCTCTGTGCCTAACACATTAAAAGGTGGAATGACTTAGCTTTGGAAGCCCTGGAAACTTCAGGGAGAAGTCGTTTGACCTCCTTGTGTCTCAATCCGTCCAGAACATGAGAGTGAAAAATAAACAGCACCTCATTAAAAAAGAAATAGATAGTGTGACTGACCTGAGTTTGCCTTGGTAAATAAATTACAAACCCATAAAACTGCTTGAGGAGCTGCTTTGTCCCTTTGAAACAACACCCGCTTTAGACACTCTCGAAACACATCGTGCTGGGGGTGATGCAGGGGAGTGCCAAGGAGCTGTTATCATTATCTACCCGTCAAGCCTCCATACGTTCTCCCTGGGCTCATGTCTGAGCTGAGGAGAAAGTACAAACCAGCACTGAGAGGTCCCAATAAACACCAAAAGGGAACGATTTACCCATGAGCTTTCCCAGCTCTTCTTGCCACACGAAAACATCCCAAGCCCAAATTTATAACCTCTGCATACCCAAAAGACTCACCTTGATAGTTCAGCTCCCCCGGGCATTTAGATGCTGCTGCTCTCAAAGGCTCACTGGGATCCCCCATATTGCCTTGGTAAAGAGTGGGATTTGTGATGCTGGTGTAAAAAAGTATCAAAACAGTCAAGGACTGCTGGGAGAAGTGTTGGAGAAGTGGTCTGGGATCCTGAAGATTAAAATAAACAGCTAACCAAGCAAAGTCTGGTGCTGATATGAGTGAATTGAAGTGCTGAGATGTCAGAGTTGGCCTGAAGGAAAGTCGGCGCCTCTATTTCAGCACCAAATCTGAATGCAGAGTGGAAAAGTCCCATGGCTGCACAAGCAAAACGTGTCTCTAGAAATGCATTTGTAGGGAGTTCTCCAGATTGATACTAATATAACAGGATTCAAAATGGGGAGAAACTCCATATATCACACAGCCAGGTGAAGTGGGATCCCCTACCACCACGCTGCTTCAGAAGCAAACCCAATGCACAGCATCCCGTCAAACATAGTGAACCTTCAGCCCCCTGCTCAGTGCTGCAGGGATTACCTGCCCATGACCTGAAACTCTCATCGTGCCCTTTCCCTCAGCCCTTGATAGCCCCTGTCTTTGGGAACACAACCTGCCGTGGGTCACATGAAGATATTGTTATGGCCTAGACGTTTAAGCTACATCAACAACTATCCCCTTGCTGTGCCCCACAGACAGGTAGGATGGCAACAAGGTCTTTCCTCCTCTTTGTAAACAGAAACCTTTCCAGCAGACCCTGGTCCTGTCGAAGAGAAAGTGCTTTTCAGTAGTTGCAAATTCAGTCCTTACTAACATGGAACTGGCGAGGAAAGGTACAGTTTCATTGCACAGCCTTTCTACCCTGCCTTTAAATTCTTGTGTAATTAAAAAGAAGCAAGGAAAAAAACCCAAACCACAACAAGCACTGCTTTTTATTGCTCCCTCTATGCTTAATGAAGTCCTAAAGACTAGAGAACTGTACAGACAAGACTCCTGAGCATGGCAGACCAGAACTTACAGGGTGTATCCAGTCTGCTGCTGGCACTGCACACAGCCAACTGCTCTAGTGTACGACTGCAAGAGATCTGTAAACCATTCAGGCCATTTATTATCCAGGACTGCAAGGCTTTGGTACACTGAGTAAAGAAAAACAACTGTGGAGCTTGCATTAGGTACCCAAATGCCCTTTGTCTTGAGCAAGAGGTGAGATTTTGTGTGTCTTGTCAGCAAATCTCCCTTCTGCTTAGCTGTGCAAAAAGCTCCATCACCACCAGGCACTGTAAGATGAGGATGGAGTTTTGTCTTCATTTTTAAATAGCTAAGCAGAGGTATCATGCATCTGAACTTAATGAGGTTGGGATGCATTTGAAAAGCAGCTAAGTGGTAATCTCTGCTAGGCAGGATTGTTTGAGGGGAATCACATTTATTATTTAATGTTACTAGTTAGAGTTGCATGATGTTGTTCATGTTGAGGTGGATATTTATTGAGATGTGCAGCAGAAGCGCAGCATTCCAGAGGGCCAGCTCCATTTATGTGATATAAATATCCTTTTCCATACAGTGCAGTGGAACGAGCTGTTTGCTCAGAATGAGCTAAAGCATTTTGCTGGCCTCCTCCCATGGCAGCTCATCTCAGGCCGGGCCCTGTGGGCTCTTGCTCAGCAGGGTTTCTTGATGCTATCAGTAGTGGCAACATACCTGCAAAGGTCTTAGAGATACAAACCTCCTTGGCTGAGCTACCCCAGGAGCCCTTGGAGTTAGCCTAAGATGCGCTGTTTCTCAGCTAGGACTTTTTGTGCAATCTGGATGACTTTACGGGCAGATTTCCTCAGGCCTGTACATGCTGAACTGTGTTTAACTAATGGGACATCTTGGAGAGTAAGAGGATATTTGGTGTAAGTAGGGACTAAGGACTGGCCATGGCTTGGAACTACTGCATGTGGTTAGGATGTGCGCACTCCAGTGAGATAGTTAATGCAGTTAAAATCAATGGACTGTGCTAATTTACCTTGGCTGAAGCCCTCGGTGTCTGCATTTCACATGGCTTTTCAGTGCTTCCTTTAAACTCTATTAATTCTAACATTTTATTGCAAACAAACTGACTGATGGATCTGTTAAAGAAAAATCAACTGTAATGGGTCAAGTGTCTAACCGGTCCTATCTCTAATACTCCCACATAGATCTTTCTGACCAGTTATTTACATATGTTAAAATCTAATTTGAGTTGTTCATCACATAAAACCAGGTAAACTTTTTTTTTTTTAATGAGAGATGTAACTTCAGGGCACTATTAAATTCTAATTAAAAATCAGTCAAAAGCACCCTTCTCTTAGTGTTTGTGCCTGCAGCAACACTTCCACTGTGGTATCAAAAGCTTAGTTCATTACTTCTTAATTAATTTTGCCTTGAGAAGATCTGAGTTTTCAGAAGACCTGTCGGATTTTCGGAGCGTTGTCTACGTAGTGTTGGCTGGTACACAGCAGCCGCAGACAAATGACATTTGGATCAGGAATTCTTACCCATGTAATCCAATTTGATACAATGGCTGCAGCCTGCCAGCTCTCAAGAATCTGAAAGACCCCTAAAGTTCACAACACGGAGGATGTCCTGCCCAGAGCTATTGCCCCGGTAGGGGTTTTCCCATCTCCCTATTCCCAGTGTGCATATTTTACAGTTGAAAGGTTGGTATATAGGTTGTTCGGGTTGGCTTTTTGTGGTGAAAAAGATCATGATGAATGAGAAGCTAGGCTTGTTCCTGACCCCCAGGAAATCTTGTTTGGAAGTCCTTGAGTTGGCCAAGATTTTTTTGCTCCACAAGGCTCCTGAAGATGTGCACGTTTGTTTTCAAGATAAGAATCCTGCAATCATGATCTCCCACTGCAAATGATTCACTTCCCCTCTTGGCCGGCTGTGTGCAAACGTGTCTGAGGGTGGTGAGCCGGGGGGCTGACCAGTGCCCTGGAACAAAGAAAGGAAAAGAAGGAAAAGGGGTGGAGGACAATAATCTACTTAGTTTCCCGAGGGACATTTTTCACTGCTCTAGGGCATTTTCACCTGAACAGTTTTTGTGATGAATAAAGAATAAAGGGGTCCAGGGTAGCTTGATCATCCGAGCACTCCCCAAACTCTACAAGACGGATTTGACAGGAGAGTGTGAACCAAACTTGCAAATGTCCCTCCAAGCAGGGCTGCGAGGGACAACTGAAGCTGCTGTCTAAGCCAGGGGAGACCTGGATGGTATAAGCTTTCATTAGAAAGTTTATGTCTTAAGCCTAGTTTGCACTGTGACTATCAAAGGCAATAGTTCAAAACTACCTTCATGTGTATCCAAGACTTCTTGCTGCAAGGCACAGAGTTAGATGGGTGTGACTGAGGAAGCTGTGGATGAAAAAAGTAGAAATGGCAAATGGGGAAGGCTTAAAATGAGGTTTTGAGGCCATGTCAGCTTTCAGATATCCTCTTGGAAAAAGTGCACAGACAATGGGGAAAAAATACAAATAGAAGCAAAAGAAACCCTGGCAAATGGATGAGGGCAAGACATTTTGGACCCTGGGGAATGCTCCCTCCTTTCTTCAGGGTATCCTGTCCTTTTCTTTAGCAGCACTTTAGATGAAGTTGGCTTCTCAGAGGGCCTCTGGGCAACCTGATCTAGTTGAAGA
>NW_010396016.1:0-15189 GCF_000710305.1 Buceros rhinoceros silvestris
ATAAATATAACACATAATACATACACTATAAATAATGAAATTAAAAGATAGCAATACATTGGTCCCAAGAGTTATGAACTCGACTTTTATATTTAGGTTTCTGATTAATAATGATTATAAGGTAACAAATTGCATCTTCCAAAACATTTTGATTTCAGGTATTGATGGCATTTACTTAGCAGAGTGTGTGTATTGCAAAACTTCAAAAACTCTTAACAAAAGAAAAAAAAAAGAAACCTGAGTGTTCAGGACAGAGTTCATAGCAATTCCTTTGACTTTTTCTCTGAAGTTACTTAATAGCTTGTGACAATTCTACCTTTCATTTTTTTTAACCTCTTCACCAGGAACGTTAAACAGCTGAAAAATCTGAGTATGTGCATAGAGGCATAAATAATGTTCTATCCATTCATTTACAACTTGAAAACATAAAATGTTAAAATCTAATGGCTTGGCCAAGAATTGATTCCTCATGCTTACATTTTGAGATGGTAGTTTCTTTTTGTAAAGGGGACAATCAGTGCCATACTTTCTGAAAGCTTGATTGAATGTATGTAATCTGCTGCAGGCAGTTTTAGGCAAATAGGACAGGCTAATCCTTCATACACTTTATGACATTGCTCAGAAGCATTCCCATAGATTCCCTAGATTGAAAAGAAAAAGATAGTGGTAGTGTGCCCTTGTACCAGTTAGTCATATATATTATCATAAAGGAAACTCTGAAAAGTTCAGTATTTTGAAAAATCTTCCCTGTACTGTCAATCATTGAACTAATGTATGTGCAGATTTTCTTAGACACAGCATTCACACTGACATAATCACAAAAATGTTCTAGGGCTGTGTTTTTTCCACTTTCCCATTCAAGATTGTTCCATTAGAAGCATCATCTCCCGCATGCCATTTTTGTTAGTGAGTATGTGTGGTGTGGGTGAGGGAGGAAGAGGCTGATCTCACCTTGCTTTTAAGACACACACTATACCTCAGTGGCACTAGTCCAAAATTGATCACAGTTCTAAGGCAGCTCAATTAAAACTGGTTTTTGTGATTCATTCAACTCATTAAAATTCAATCCTTCATATATAATAAAATCACATTTTGTACAATAAATCTTTCATGCAAAAGATTCAGCCATGTTGTTGTTCTCAGTTACAGCAGTATTTTGTTTTAAAATTTAAGCATCTTTTTGAGTGCACTATATGAAACTAAAATAATTGGTGTAGCTTAAATAATTAGGCTTTGGCAATGCTGAAATTCTCCCAATGACAGACAAATAACTTCATTTACACTATTAAAATGTATTTAATTATAGCAGTCAGCTGCACTGCCAAGTTATAAAAAGGTGTGTGAAAACGCTCTTTGGCTGTGTGGCCTCTAGCATGTAACACTGGAAAATGGATTTGTTACTCAGTGAATTAAGACTTTTGCCTAAAGGCACAAGTATTACGCATACATTTTGCGTGCCTCTGGGGGTATGAACACCACACCTGTCACTTAATCCTCTGCTCCTTTCTTTACTAATGGCCGTAGTACACAGCTTTGAGTTTGCTTTTTTAAGTTTTATTTACAACAGTTGTTAATTATCTGGCTTTTTTTACTTTCTTTTCATCTTCCAGTTATTTAAGTAATAGCATTATAAAGCTTTCATCCCCACATGTTCTAACAAAGTAAACCAATCATAAAACCTGCCATTTTTCTTCAGAATAAGGAGAAAACTAATTAAAAATAAACCATACTTTTTTTTTTTAAATGTGATGTGCCAGTCGCTGCTGCTTTTCGTAGCTGTGTAGTTCCCCTAGATAAAAGATCCACATGGAGTAGTCACTCATTCGACCAACATACGTGGAGTTTCTAATGCTACAGAATGCATTGAATGGCTTAATAGCTTCTGGAGATTGCCTAGGGGCATTCACTAGTGCCATTAAAAGAATTTTATGTTTAAAGCAAATTACCTTCCACACTTCAGATATTAACCCTGAGTTATTCCTGCACTTTGAATGTAACCATGTTTTGAAAGCCTGAAGTTGGACGGCAGAGATTTTTCTGGATCAAGTAAAAAGCACTGGTGAGAAAACCAAGTGATTGTGGAAGAATTATTTTCAATAGTTCATGAGAAATCTGTAAAAATTAGGGTAAAAAGAAAGGGTGGAGAAGGAAAATAGATATCACAGCTGTGCTTAGTCCTAGTTCTTATAGCGTGGTAAAATGAACTGGCAGAACAAGCCACTAACATAGTTTCCTTGTGGATTTAACTCATCCTAAATGTGGAAGTGAAAGTGTTACACAAATGAGGAGAATAGATAACTTATTTGCATATTCTTAACAAAGTGGTTTTGACAATTAGGACTGGAACCAAGTACAGCTGAAATTAAATATCCATGTATATTTAATGGCTTGGTCACTATTGTTATAGAATTGATTTAACTCTTGGGATTTCAGGTACCTCTGGCCTTTCCATTCCCAGCAAACAGCAGCACAGTTGACTTCCACTGCAAAATATTTGTGTGCCAGGGATTTATTTGGTGCAGATGTTAACTGTCTGGAGGTCACTTCCTGGAGTTTCTAGGTAGGTGAAAACTTCTCTGTCCACTGAGATAAAAAAATACGAGCCTAAGTTCTTTCACTTTCCTCCATCTCCTCACCAAAAGTACTGTTTTTCCATGAAGCACCACATAGTGAATTAGGATATAGGATGTTTTTCTGTGAACTACAATGAGCAGCAAAACTAAACTGTACAGAAGCAGCATTTGGTACTGGAAAAGGCATAGCTCCAATGGTCAAAGGGGAATATTATCCTCATGAGCTGGCCGGAAAGCCTCTCTTTTTATTCTGGGTGTGGTTAATGTGACTATATGTTTCCAAGTCATATGCAGCTTAGAAGAAGACCGTCTTGAAAGTTTAATGCAGTGTATCTTTTAGTGTCTACTATAAGCTACTGAGTCACATCAGAACCATTTACGTTTTGTTGGGGAAAAAAACACCAAGCTATTAAGAAGTAGATCTGTCTACACCATGCTGGAGGTTTTGTGTAGCCCGTTATTATTTACGAAAACTGGCAACTGACATTACAAACTCAACTATTGCCTCCATCAGCAGTTTTCCTTCAACCTGAGGGCTAGAATAGATAAACAAGAACAGAAACAAATGTTTGCTTCCAGTAGTCACCACTTCTGTTACCCATTTTGCTCTACAAGCACATAAATCCAAAACAAAGTACTTAGTTATGCAGATCTATTTTAAAAAGTGGTATTTAAAGAAACTAGCATGTGTCTTGAGAAGAAAAAAAAAAATAAATACTGGAGAGAGGAGAATATAAAATTCCCTGTGCTGCTTTTGTGTTCCAGAAATACTTACACTTCTTTAAAAGAGTCTTGCGGTATACCATGGTGGCATTTTGTGGTAATACCAAAGATTTGGGTATGCAGTGATTAAGCATAAAATGAATAATGATAACTATAAACACCACTTTCTCTGTTCACAAAGACACAGTTCCAAAATCTGGAAGAAGAAAAGGGGGGAGGAGAGACAAGATTTTTAAAAATCTGGGCCAGTGAAAATGAAAAATCAGTTGCTAAACTGGGAAGGAAAAGCAAGTTGTTCATAAAGGCTATATGTCCAAAACTACGAATTGTAGAAAACTGATAGATGAAATGAGAACATAATCTTTAACAAGGCAGTCCAGAAAGAGTTTAAACATCTTAGGAGCAAAAGGAATCTTAATGATTTGTATTATAAATAGCAGTCTGTTAAGGATGTGGAAAAGATACCATTAGTAGATATTATATTTTTATTTGGGGAAGGAAGAAAGGCGGACAGATAATGCAGGCACATTATGTACTGCTGAAATATTTTGTATTTCAAAAGGAAAGGGATTCTAATGACTGTGTAAGTAAAAAGGCAGCAGGTATTTGCTTAAAACTGTTGTGAGACAGAGATTAGTCACACAGTTGTGGAGCCAGAGTTTCTCTCTGGCCTTCGTTATTGCGCTGTTGACGTTTCACTCTATGAATTCAGTCTAAGAAGATCTCATGGTCTCCATCTGGAAACAGACAGAAACCTTTCTCTCTCTTGAGTACACTTGCTTCACCCTCCTCCATGTGAGTTTATCCAGTTTCTCAACTCACAGCCCGTATCTGAAAGAGGTTCCTCTAATTGGTGATTAGCTTGCATCTATCAATCTTCTTGTTAGGAGGATTGACGGTTGAGACAGATGTCCGAGCTTATTCAATTAGAACTCCAGTTGAATCCATTGCCAACCTTATGTCAGGTCAGTCCCTTCAAATGCAATTTGCAAAGATTCAAGCAGGAGCTTTTTATGTATATTTTCAAACCAATTCTCTAAAAATATTTTCTACCATTTTCTGTTAATTTTTCTGAGTGCCGTTGGAACTAATTTTAGCTTTGCTTTGTTTTGTGCTGATCTAGAGCATACATTCATTACATTTTTATAGCATGAACTCTTTTAAAATGTGGCAGTCTAATACTTCATGATTCAGTAGTCAATATCCATAGATAGCATTTCCAAAGGTATTATTAGCTATGTGCAGGTAAACAATTCCTTTTATTTATTTTTAAATTCAAATCCTTTCTGTGAATCCCACAAAAGAGATTAGCTTCTCATTCAAATAAATGAGTCTCTAGCCAGATAAAATCTGCTTGCAGTATGACTATTAAGGTAGTGAATAAATGTCTTTTGTACATCAGAAGGATTTCGTTAACAAGTCAGAAAGGGCATTTTGACTTGTTTCCAACTTGGTACAAGTCTTTTTTCACTCTCACTGCTCAACACAAAGACAAGCGAGAGATTTTGCTTTGTAATGTTTCAGAAAGCCACAAGAAAGGTATGCGTCTGTGTACTTTTTTTCAGTTGCATTGCAGGGGAAAGGATGACGCTAGTTTGCTTTTGTCTCCTAAAAAATACCGAATTATTTCAAAAATACTGGAGTTCTTGTGCAAAGGTTTTGAAACAAGAGCTCTCATGAGCAATCTGATGTCATTAGCCTTCTTTGTGAGCTGGAAGGAAGCTGTACCTCAAAAGAAGCTGGAAAGGATTAAAAATGCTGGGAAAAAAAAAGTAGAGATTAGAACATCAATGCTACTTCTGTCTTTGTAGCATGCTGGAGTGCTACCGCTAATGAAAGTAAAGAGTGCAGCATAACATTTCAATAAATCTGAGGCAAGTGATCTAACTGGTAACTGAACTAAGAACTGATATTCAGACAAAGATTAGCAGTCTGAATAGCCTTGGATCACCATTTTTATTTCTGTTTCTGCTGTTCACTGTAGCACCATCACATTGTTGTATTTTCAGAAACAACAAAATCGTATTTGGATTCAGTCTTATTGCCCCCCTTTTCTACTGTCTGTTTTCATTCAAAGGGTTTGCATGTAAGCAGAGAGTCTGTATGGGTAAATTATTTGAATGTTTTGAGTCCCTAAAGGTGGGGAAAGGAATTGAGAGAGATATTTAATTTAATTTTTATACTGGTACTAGATAGCTCAGTTGTATTTTGTGCAGTTTATCATCTGAAAACTAGTTATTGGCATTACTCTGTTGGACAATTGAAATGGTCAGCATAAAATTCCCTGCAAAATATGTTTCCAGGTAATTCATTTGGCTATTTCATATATCCTTGAAATTCCAGTTTCATTTTTGTCTTGATATTCTAGTTTGGGTTTATAGGTATGCCTGCTTTTTCTTTTATGTGATACAAATACTCTATTTATGGAGGCTCATTTTTCCTCAGACTCAGCTGATGCTCTAATTGGTTTCATAGCTCATATCTAGCATGTTTCAAAACTGCAAGAGAAGTTATGGCTATATCCCAAAATATTGCACGCTGGACTTGAATCAAACTGAATTTTAAATGTATTTTTAAAAAACTGATACATGTAATGCATTACTCTATTTAACTTTTTAAGTTGTATGGGTACTAGTGTCTGGAGGAGTTCCAAAAGAAAGAATTCCTTCCGTGTTGCTACAAAGGAGGTTTTTTTCTCATGAAAAGCACTTCTTTTGTTCTTCACTTTCCAAATAACCTTGAACATTTATAGGCTGAACAAGTGGGGCATACTTACTGAGAGTGTTCAAGGTCAGAAATTGAAAACTCGCTTTTTTATAGTATCCCAAGAGTTTATGTAGAAGTTTTATGTCTTCCTTTATTCCAAGACACAAAAAGCCTTCTGGGTTTCTTTTAACAGAATAATAGTACCAGATTTTTGTCATTTTTGTCCTTATGTATAACCAAAGCCTCAAAATCAATAGATTTTTTTTCATTACTTTTATGAAACACCATGATTTGGTTTGCTTAGTTATTTTGTGTGTGCATGCATATGTGTGTGCTGCTTCTTACCTGATCTCCAAGAGTTAACCTTTTGCCAGTGGTATTGTCCATTTTTCCATGGACATTTTTTAATGACAGGCAATAACTGTTTAGGGCCAGTGATAAGATTTAAAGAGCTCATCCGCATTTGAATAGGTCCACTTGGGGAGTATAGTGGGTATACTAAAGAACCTGGCCAAGCAAGACTACAGATTTGCCAAGTGGGCTGGTGACCAGCTGAAGGATCGTTTAGCATTTTCACAAAAGGCATTTTGACAAAACTGATCGCCAGGTTATTTTACAGTGGCTGGACAATTGACAATTTAGGGAGGCCAGAATGCTGGACAGAGGTAGAGGTGATGAGACCCTCCTGTCTTAGAAGAGAAGCCAGGATCTGTACAAAGAGAAGAGTGAACCTGCTTAGCACTTTTTTTACCACATTTTGCACTGCAATTGAGAGTAATGAGTGACACCAAGGAAGCACTCACAGATGTGATAGGATTTGGCCACATCTTCATATTAGGGCTGTGTTAAGTACAGTTGAGATAAGAAATTCTGAAAATTATTCTCTTTTGCTTCAGCTGAGGCTTGGAAAAGGTAAACTACAAACCTGGAGCTCTGACTTATGGTGTTAGGTAGCTGGGGTTTGTAAGTAACTACACAGAGTCCACAAAAATTATTGCTTTTCCCCGTCCCCCACCTCCCCAACCCCACCACTGATACAGTGAAAAAGTGAAAACTCAAAGAATCTTTTCCCAAGAGAATTTCTTCTTAAAAGCTTTTCTGGAAAACCTAAAGTCAGAGCCTGCATCTGATCTCTTTTCACACTGAGGAAGCTTAGCAATACATGGATCCTGCCTGGGGTATAGGCATAGCAGCACATCCACATTTGATCACAGAAAAGCTTTACTAGAACTAATGTCAGGCAGAAGCAGAATTAAGCCGCTTGTTTCAGCTGTGGAACAGAGTGTTCAGAAATGCGAGATTTAAGGCTTGTCGATTCCCAGCCCGAGCCGAGTCACTTATTATCCAGTTACACTCAGGGCAGTCTAGCCTCAAAAGGTTTATTGGCCTAGCGTAGCAGCATGTTAACGTGGCTAGTCTGCTTCCAGAACAGGACAAATAATTTCCTGCAGCACTGTATAGGCTTGCTCTTCTGGGGCATCTCTCTTGATCTTCCTTCCGTGCTCTAATTACGTAGCCACTAATTCTTCTACATCCTTCATTCCGAGGAGGACTGTGTCATGCTACTAATTTAATAATGCACACTACCTCTTTATAATGTTAAAAGCAGTTTGGTCAGCACTTGAAAATTTAAGTAGCTGAACTTAGTCACTGTAACTAGAGACTTGGTAATTTTAAATGGTTTGGGGTTTGGTTGGGTTGGGGCAGGGGAGAAGAATATGAGGTGCCAATCAGGTTGCATTTTAACAAACTAGAACTGCAGGTAGTCAGTCTTTTGATAGGCAGTTGACAACATAAGGATTTAGGATTTTCACTTTAGGCCCTGTATTTTATATTTCTCTACCTCACTTTTTTTGTCAATTATAAATGTGAACACAATGTCATAATTCACTGGAGTATTGATGCCAAATGCAGTGATGCTTTTCAGTGACACTGACAAGTGGCAAGGACAGTGAAGTGTCAAAAAAAAAGTATCTTTTGAGCACTATCTGCTCTTGTACAGAATAAGAGGGCACATTCATTACATGAACTCATGTAACATTTGGCACTATGTACAGCTAAAGTTTGAGGGTTCTGGTTACCGTTAACTCAGTGGATAATGGCCACATGGTAGAGATAACATTCATTTCTCTTAAACAAATCATCAGCTTAGACCTCAAGTATATTTTTAGTTCAAGCTGGGGGAGAATACATATACAAGAACTAAGGCTTAATTTATTTTGTAAGCAAACTGAGTTTTTTTTCCTTTTTCTTAAGGCTGCTTTAGAGTGCCAGTAATATGTTACCACCAAGGAAATCTTTCATTGAATAAGCAGGTGGATGGAAGAGTGGAATTCTAAATTATGGTGCCAACATCATTTCCTCTCTTATTATTGATACGGTTTGTGCACTGCACAGCATGATAGTGTTCACAATTGAAAAGTGAAGCAAGAGGAAAGAAAACATTTCACCTGTGGTGAAAATCAGATAAGCCTGAACTGTAAGTTTCTGTGTTTCTGTGACTTAGCTGGGCAAGAGCCAAAGAAAGGGCTTGTTTTGCATTTGTTTTTCCTGCTGTTCATAATGCCAGCTTCGAAGGTCTTACAAATAGAACTGTGTAAATGGTAAAAAGTTAATGGTAGAGTTGTAGAACAGGCTTGTGGTATCTGAAAATTGCTCACACCTTTTATAGTGGAGATTGCCTGACATACAAGATCACACAAATTTGAACCAAAGATTTATGCCTGCAATGCAATTAGAAGGACAGTATTTTAAGGGGGAAATGTAATTTTGCCTCTTGCTGCATCGAAGTTCTCATTTGCTTTTGGTCCATGAATTACATACAGACAGGTATAGAGCAAAAAATTGGAAAGCTTCCTCTAGAGGTGATTATAAATAGGTCCTTAAACCAAAATCATGAGAAGGAATCTTATGATGGTAATTTTCTAGTTAATAGACAATTTTCAGCAAGTCTGTGCTGTGAATAATATTGAGAAGAAATGAATCCGCGGTTGCTTATGTTTCAGTCCTGAAGAAAGTACAGTCCTTGCTAGCTTTATTGGATAGAAGAGGAGGCTTCATTCCTTCAGACTTTTTTGGCTCCTCTTCAAGTTGTTGTACACCCACACGTTCAATGTATGCTTGCACCGTGGTAAGTGGTTGCTACCTCAGGGATTTATACGCCTGCATAGTGACTTGCGTTGAGGTAGAGTGACCATTTACATGACAGGACCGTGAAATGAATGAAAGTGTTGCTTTTCAGCTGAATTAGAACTGGTGTTCAGTGTGCAGCCACCACAGCAATGCTCATACTGATACAAAATAAGTGGTTGTTAGGGGCGCAAGCAGAAGCGTAAGTAGAATCTCCTTAATTGGGGAAACATTACCCTGGCAATTCAGCAATCACACTGAAAATAGTGGTTACTATAGTAATTACTCTTGTGTTAGCATTCAAACAAATTAAAACATTAAAAGAGCTCTGAAAATGTTCTTGACCCACTATCTGGCAATGTGGTACTCGTGGTTATCCATGAGTCCTTACTGTCTGATGTCCAAACCACCTCCACATCTTTCTAAGGTGTCTGGCTACTGTCTAATTACTCAACAGCTCTAGTTATCCTCCTCCAGGGCTTCCATAAACCCAGCTTCTTACCACAAGTTCCTGGTTTACCGTAATATATCCAGACCCTCTCAAAAAAAAACAAATTACCTTTGCTTCTGCCTCTTTTTCTCATCTGCCTCCTGAATCTCTCAGCCTTCCCTGAAACCCTGCTCCTCATTATGCAAGTTCACAGTGTTCATTTCCTTAGCTTCTTACCTCAGCTAACAAGCTGGCATCCATTTACTCCTTAGACACCTTCAGCTTCCATTTACCACATCCAGCACAGCTTGAAGCAGTTTGTTTTGCTAGAAATTGGAGTTTATGGTAACATACAATGTATTTGGAAATGTCACAGTATTTAAATAACAAATTTCCATATCCATAGATCAAAAAAAGAAAAAAAAAAGACAAAAAAGAAAAAAAAAGAAAAAAAAAGTAGTGGTAACCAGATGACTGTTTCATAATGACTTATATAGGTCCTTGTCTGTAAGCAAAGTCTCTAGAAAACCAGAAACCCCAACTAACTTCAGTGGGTCTTAGATCAAGCCATATGTTTTCAGACAGGCTGCCAGACCACCCACTATCATCCATCTTCATCTTCTATTTATTTTTATTGCGGCAACTTCAAATTACATTTTTCCTCTTTTATTCTCAGAACTTATTTTGCTTTACAACAATCGATTCAGATAAAGTATTTGCAAAGAAACAGATGGTGATCTTATATTCTGTGCTGTGAAAGGAGAGCACTTCTCAGTTTAGTAAGCAAAGTGAGACCCTTGTGGCATTCAGTGCATTTAGAAAGATAAATCAAACATTAGAACACAGAGACCATCACTTTTCCATTTATCACTACAGCAGCAACTATACGTTATTTCTACAAAATGCCTGTTACATCTTCAGAGTTGATACAAAGAAAGAGTTGGTAATGACACGTTTCCTACTGGCCACTAATCCATTTTCAGTAATTAAGTCTTAAATGAGAGTATCTGTTTTCAAGAACCACTATTCTTTCATTTATTACTCCTCTGTTTTCTGTGTTGGGAACACTGTTTACCATTGGATAAGACAAATTCTGGAGCACAGTATCTTTAAACATGAGTGGGTAATTTCTGGTAACTTCTTTATCTAAAATTTAAATTAGGAGAGTAGAGACCTTTCTGATCTTGAAATATAGTTCAATAAGAATACTACTTCTGAAAGTCTGTTCTATAAGAAAAAGTCTAGAGAATGGAGATACTTGATCTTTTCTTCTAATTGAATCATTTAGCATGTTCTTTCACACTAAATAAACCGTTTCAGGGTTTCTTTCTGTTCTTGTTAACTACCGTACACATCTTAATGTGATATGCTTTGTAATAATTAGGGCATGCTCTTTTTATTCTTGATTTCTTATGAAGATTGCATCTTTAAATGGTAACTGCCAAAGATGGAAAGACCTAATGTTCTTCTTGCCTTCATACATATATATTGATATATGAAAGCTTAAGTTGTCTATTTCTTTTCTTTTATTTTTTCAGGTTATACGTTTTAGAAGTCACACTAAGGGCAGCTTAATAAGTTAAATGGAGTTCTCAAGTGTCTGAAACTTTTAAAAGAAAAAATAAGAGAAGGGCTTTTTTAAAGGAAATATTTAATGCCAGTTTAAAGTTAACTGTTTGCTAATATGATGGTAAATGTTAAATTCAATAACCGCAGATGGTAAAAACACTAATTGTTTTTCACACATATACATGATGACACAAGTTTAATAAATATGCCAAGCCAGCAGCAGCTTATTCAACAACACTTTCTTCAACTTATTAGTTGAATATAGCTTATTCAACAAATACTTCTGAGTCTTGAAAGAACTGGTTCTTCTTCCTTCAAAGTGAGATCTAAGAGCCATGTAAATATGAGGTTAGTATAACAAAGGACTACACCTGCTAACCAGAAAATGGGTTCACATCAGTGTGAAGTAAGTAATATTTTGTATTTAGTTTGGGTAAATTTCTTGAAAGGAAAATTTTGAAAATCAGGGCTTATGACTGTACCAGTACTGACTACTGTAACAATACCTGATGAGCACTCTTAACAATTAGTGGACATGATATTAAAATCTGAGATATTCTCAAGTGGCTTGTTCCTTTCTGGTTTGCAGATCTTTTGTTTTTTTATATGTGCTTTTTTAGCTGTTTCTCAAGAGTACTGGAAGAAAACAGATGCGTTTTAGCACAAACTTCAGATCTTTTGTGCTTATGTCTCCGTACCTTGTTACCGCGTTTGGCTTTTCTGCTGAAGCTGGCTGACAAAAGTACAGCATGGGGTTTTTTTCATGGTCAGAAATATTTATACAGACCTGAGCCTTTTGTGCATTTCTAGTTTGATATAAAAACTACTATGCAGTGCTCTGCTGGTCTTCTACCTGAGAATTGGCAGAATAATTCCTCCAATTATTTTTTTTTAATTTTTTGTATTTATTTTTATTTCCATAGTTATGGATTCTATAAATTGTATAAGCTGTGTTGGTTAAGTGATTATTCTACTTCTAAACATTTAGGTCAAGTGTCTACTGACAACTTAGGTTAAAAAGAGATAGACAGGAAGATATACAATATCTTGAAGTTCTATTCCATGCTTGTCTATATCACATTAATTGGTCATCCAAATTTGATCACAAGTTGTCTTCAACATCTGACAGCTGAAATAAAATTTATCTCAAAAAATGTATATAGTGCAGTACAGTACCAATATAGAACTGCAGTCACAATTGTCATGGGAAGTCACTACTGTGCTACTGCCTGTATTTTACTGTCTGTTATTTTAATTCATTTTAACACTTAGGAAAGTGTATGTCAAATAATACTTAATTTTAATACAAAGTCTGGCAATAATAAAGGGACAACATAATCAACCCTTTTATAATATGTAACAATTAATCTCCTAGTGGTCCCCAGACAGAAAGATCCACAGGAGTACCCCTTAAGAAACTTATGAATGGTAAAAGAACATGGAGAATGTACTCAGCACTCTTTGGGATTAGAGGCTTTTGTCATCTAGAAATACTTGACAATCTTTTGTCATCTCTGGGACAAGCTTGCAGACATCAGACTCCTCAGTTAAAACTGATAGAATCAACTCAAGTCGCTGAAGTCAGTAGGGTTACAAAGGGTTACATTTAGATTTGTGTTTATGCACCTTTATTAATTCCTTAGAAAAGAGGTGTTGTACGAACATTGCCAATGGAAGGTAGAAAATTTAGTTCATAAAGTAGAGATTTGGTATGTATTTGCTTATTTTATACTACTTCGTTTATATAGGTGGGCAGGTATATCCATAATGTTGCTTAGCAAATGCATTATGTGTAGAAATAGGGAGAAAATAGACTATTTTAATGTATCGGTGTTTTTTATTACATGTGTTGATATGTTAATATTTCATAAAACAGTATTTCTCAGAGGAAAAGTACTTCAAATTATTTGTGCAGTCTTCTGCCTCTATCCACCAAATTATAGTTTTGAATATAATAATAAATTATCTTGTACTTATTTCGCTGAATATGAAAATATAATTTATAATCTTCTGCCAATTAGCTTTTCTCCTTAGTATTTCTGAAGCATTCCTTGCTGTTGTAAAATTCTATTAAGATAAGAAAATACAGACTGTTAGACTTCTTTGCTTAATTTTTCTTGAGACTATCACACAGTGTTTCTCCCAGTAAGCTGGGAAGAGAGAGAACGTAATTTGTACTTTCCAAAGCTTTTGATTTGAACTGATTGGTATATTCTTTCCAAAAAGCTGAGTAAGTTTTATTAGAGTACAAACATGACCTTTGGGAAAAGGTTAAAGATAACTTTAACAAACTACTTTCCCAACCACTCAAAAAGAAAGAGTTAGGAAATAACTGGGCTCAGCTCATCAGGTAAGTAGCTCTCATTAATTGTCTGTTACTGACATAATCGTTGTTATCAGACAATTGGCAATTGCTGATATTAAATCTGGAACAAGCATATACAATCAGCTAATGAAATTGGAATGCCAGAATTAAGATGTTGCTAGTTGCCTTTATAGCTAATGAGGAGATTTCTGTAGTCACACTGGTAGTTGCAAGTGGTTTAGTAGGATCCTTTATGGAGTTTATAGTTCGTAAGATCATGCAGTTTAATTATTTCTACCATCTTAATGTGATCTTCGTTCTTTTCACCTTTCACATAAGGAGACTCATTACTTTTCTCCAAGGATCCAGAATGATAGACAAAATGTCAGAAATAATTAAATCTAATGATGGCCACACACAGAGAAACATCGAGTAACAATTTAGCCTATCTGGTATCAAGAATTCCCACTGGAAACCTGAAATGAGATGCTTCTTGGTCATATTTGGAGTCCTTCTCATCAGCCTCATAGCTTCAACAGTTTGATAGTATTATGCTTCTTTGACAACCTGATATACCATTTAGTGGGAAAGAGGTCAAACGTTTTATGGCCTCACATTGTTTGGGCTGTCTTTATAACTCCCTGGATAAAAAGATCATTTTGAGATAGGAGTGCCTCCACTTTAAAATCCGGCATCCTGAAATTTGTTGTCACAGTCCCCAGATCCCTTTGGCAATACAAACTACACTTTGGCTATGCTGTGACGTTGGTATGGCTTTTACAATAGAAGTTATTTTTTAAACATCATTTGGAATTCTCTGCAATTCTGACTCATTGCATGTACTCCAGCAGTTTTGCCTTCATTAGTCTCAGTAAATTTTCATAACAGCCATGTGAGTAATAAGGTTTTTCCCAATACTAAATAGTTATGACATACAGACACTAGATTTCTATTCAGAATATGAAGAAATTATAAGAAGGTATTGTCTTCAAGTGGAATATGAACACTCAGCTCCTTTTTGAGTCTTTTGGAATCTTTCCCTGAAATTACTGATTCCGTTTCTTAATGCTGCCTGTAGCTCAGGGTAGTTGTGACTGGTAAGGACAAGTAAATTATTAAAAACCAAACAAACCAACCCCTCTTGGTTGAAAATTAAAGGCTCTGCCATTTTTAGATGGATATGCTAGGCTAAGATCATTTACGCTCAGTCAGAGGCTGGTTTCATTTGCACCTCCGAACTTTTTCCTTGCCTAGTAAGTGGCCCCGGGGAGGGAAGTATGCCACTGCATTTGGTCATGGGATGGGTGTTGCCCTTTGAAAGAAGGAAAAGCAGCAAAAAGTGACAATTTGCTCTCGGAAGAGGTTTATCTCCTCCAAGAGGTAAACAAAAGTAACTAAAGTGTTTGAGCTAGGTATGAATGGAAGCTTAACGCACCACTTACAGCCATGGGCAAAGAAGCAGCAGGCTTGAATGGGGGGAACAATAATTAATTTAATTAAAAAACAGTAAGAACCACAAATCATCACTTAAGAGAGAGAGAACAGTTGTATTAAATACATAAATACATAAACCTTTCCCTCAATACTACCCCTCCCAGTTACTGTGAGCCCTCGCACGCTGTCGGTGCTGGAGAAGGTGGGGTGAGTGGGAATGGGAAGGGAAAAGCACAGTCCTTTTAACCTCTTGCATTTAAGTTCCAAGTTTAATTTTTTGGGTCAGACCTCCTCTGCAATGCGTAGCCTCTCTCTGGGGT
>NW_010396017.1:0-1231 GCF_000710305.1 Buceros rhinoceros silvestris
TTTTAATAAAATTATTACAATTTAAAGAATTAGTAATTTATTATTAATTTACCTTATCTAAGTATATTCTTTCCAGATCCTGCTTAGCAAAGCTTAAAAGCTTTGTTTGATTTTTACAGAGGTCATCAGTGAGGTCATTATATTGCCATAAAGGTAGTCATTAGGTTAGTCCTCAGCATTGCCCTTTATTTAACTGTATTAGCATGCAGCTAACAATCCATTAAAAAAATTACTGGACAACCATAGATTCTAATTGGATCCATTATTTCTGATAACATGAAAAAAGTCATTGTTTTATAATTTCCTTGAAAAACGAAAGAACGTATTTTTTCAAGGTCACCCAGTGACCCAAAATATTCACATTGTTTTTCTCTTCAGAAGAAAGATATCCACTTGCTTAAATATATGTAAATAAAATGTGAAGTCCAAAAAAGCTCCAAGAAATGAATGACGTTTAAGGAAAAGTTCTGTAAGGCATTCTGCGTTGACAAAGGTGTTAGCGACATGGGTTGGTAGCAGTGTAAAAGAACTTCCCTGTGTTTAATACAATTGCAAGATTAGGCCTGATTTCAAACAGCATTTTAAAAAAACGTCTGTAGTGTTTGAAATACAGTAGTATGGCATCCTTTCAAGCATCACTTATACATTCCAGGGTCACTTATCTACTGCTCAAAATTAAAATTTCAGATTTTTCAATGATATGTAAATTTCTAGGTTAGTAAAAGCCATGCATTTCTGGCTGTTGCAGCAGCTTCTATTCAAAGCTGGATATCAAGGGCCAGATTCTTCTTCTCAACAGGACATGTTAAATACAGCACATTAAGATTCTTTAATGAACCTGCACAGAATGAAAATTTTTTTCTACAAGAATTCATTTTCATTTAGTCCAATGTTATGTTCCACAAACAAACACATGGGGATTACATTTTGCTTTTTGTTAACCAAGTCAGAATTTCGAGTAATTTTTTTTTTTTACTTTGATCTGTCATTATTTTCATATTTAGATAAATGTGAGAATAAAATAGGAATTATTCCATGCAAATACAATAATTCTGCATTTAATTGGTTAAGGGAGTCAGGTGCCATGTTACGTGTTAAGGTTATAAAACCCAGCAGCTGGGAGGAAGCTCTCTCTCTCGGACTTCCTGCCTTCACGAAGAGAGGGGAGCTCCCACGAATCTGCTCTGCCGCCAACTCCAGGCCTGCTGGGCCTGACAAGCCGAGGCTTGAA
>NW_010396017.1:1456-8813 GCF_000710305.1 Buceros rhinoceros silvestris
AAAGCCTGAGAGCCTGCACCTCCCGGATCGCCTGAGGACTCACAGACTGTGAGCTGTTCCTGCCGTGAGTCTGGTGTGAACAGCGGGTGAAATACTCAAACTCCCTCCTGTTGCTTCGTGAAGGGAGTTCTCTGGCTGATCGGCTGCTCGCACAGTGGGGGGCTCCTTCCCCCCCCCTTCCCTCCTTCGCTGCAGACAGAACTTCACTTTTTTTTTTCTTTCTGCCCGAGACCGCAGCTGCACAAAGCCCAAGGCCAGGCATCATCCTTATCTTCGCTGTTGGCTGCCTGCCCAGAGATTGACCTTGAACAGCCTGCTGCAGAACTTTATCTAAGTCCTCTCTTCTCTGTTTTTTTCCCCTTAGGTTGTAACTACATGAATATATATATAGAATATAGTCAAGTGTGAATGTATTGTTTATTAAAAGTTTATTTCAGTTTCCGAACGCAAACCGAGGTGTGAATTTCTTCCTTCCCCTTTTTAAAATCCTTCCGCCTCTAATAAGGCAGATGGAATCGTTACGGTAATTCGAGGAGTGGGTACCTTGGACCTTCAACCCGTAACACAGATAAGCATTGATACACATGTGAAATTCAGAATAGTACTGTATGTCAATATTCTGTGATATTCAATATTAGTAACTGGAACATCTAGCCATTTCAAATGAGAAAGAAACTGTATTGCTTGGAAATAGCAAGGAATAGGTTTATTTTCTATCCTCATAGCCGTAAACTTCAAGAGGCAATTGTCAGTTCTAAAAGGACAGTGTTTTGTTTAGCCGTAGAATGCTTACGGAAAGGGAGGCAAGAAAAATCCTCATAAACCTCAATTATGACCTAAATAAACCACCCTAAGTGATGAAGTATGGTTCTTTTTATGCTCATTTTGCTGTTGGTGATGACAATTAGTGCCTGTGCTTTTGTGATGAGGATATATGTCTGCTAAGAACCAGACTAAGATCTCCCTTTCCTCCCCCAAGAAGAGTGGTGTCTAGATATTCACTCAGTTAGAACCAATAATCTCTCAGTCATAAAATACATTTTGTCTTTACAACTTGAGAAGCATAAGTGCATATTTTACACACCTTCAGCAGCAAAGTAAATAAAACAAACGAGCATAACTCTGAATAATTTGACATGGCTCGTCTGACTCAATTTTAATGTACTCTTGTGGAGCTAAGAAACCACCTAATCACATCTAATCTTCATTACAAGATCATCCTGTTTAGCCCTGCTTCTTTGGTCCTCTTCCACAAACACTTAACCTACAACATCACTATACCAAACCATCTGCCGCTTTCCAGGGTTACATTTATAATATGTGTGAGTTTGAACTGCCTTTCTTTTAATGAATGCTTTTTCCATTTTAATTATTTATTCTTTGGTTTTCCCAGATCAAATATTTCCACAGTATTCAATGAAGTATTTTAGTCATTAAACCAAAGTCACACTCAGTATTTTCACCCACTTGAAAAATACAAGTGAATGCAATGAAAGGAGAATATGCAGCTCAAAGTAAAAGCCCAACAAAGACCCGGTGTGGTAGCAGCATCAGTGCTTTTACATACACTAACTACCATCCTGGAGCCTGTACAAGAAAGCAGATCTGACCTGCAAATAATAAAATGCAAGTGTAACAACAGTAGAGAAACAACTGGTGAGAGGAAACAGTGATGCTTCTTAATTTCACATGTAAGTTAGTTAAATATAAAAAATATAACATTTAATTATATAAACGGAGAGGAAGGCAGGGAAGAAAAAAGGAGGGATCTGAGTGAAATATTTTATATGCATTTTAACAAATTTGTGCCATGCCCTCACCTATCCCCAAGTCCGAAGGCCTATATGAACAACAGTCAAACACCTGCCTACATATTTACCAGGTAAAATGATGCAATGATTTTTATATTTTTTTTTTATAAATACTCTTCATCTTCACAGCATCCAGGTATGTTGTTACAATTACAATGGTATTGGCTGTGTTCATATCACAAGATTTTGATAAGGCACATCCACTAAGAAATGCATTTCAATATTAAATTATGTGGATTTCACATTTGACTGCTATTAATTGTGTTTGAAAACACATTTTAACAGTTCTTCTTGGAACATAGTGTCCTGGCTCCTCTGAATTACTTAACAAAAATTCTGTTGATTTTCATGGAGCTAGCTTTCAGGGCCAGTATTTCATTATTCCCAGAAACAACTGGGCTGTATCTTGCCACAGTTTAGTTTGCCATAGGAACGCAGAATTTTCCAGAAGAAAGATCTATCAACAGAAGTAACAGATGGCCCTGTCCATGGAAAAGAATGATAACAGTGTGTCAAGTCAGCATTCATGATGAGGGCTTTGATATTCACTGGAGCACATCAATACTTCAGCACACAAATATAGAGCACTTTTTTTCCCCATTTTTCCCATGATGATTCAATGATGGAACACTAAATTGCAATTCTGGTCCCTGTAGAAAAACTGATCCTTAGAAGCAAAAGCTTATGCTCTTCTGCATTACTGCACAGCAGAGCTAAAATGACTTCCAAAGCTCTTTAAAAAAAAAAAAAGTTAGGTATTTCAGGCTTGACAATAATGTGTGTCCACCTCTTTGAGAATTGCTGCCACAGAAAGCCTGATGAACAATTTGTGCAAGGCTCCTAATTTCAGGAGGGGACCTGAGTGATCACAGACTGCACTCCTCAGGCTCCCCTGCACTTTCCTCACAGGATTCAGTCAGATTTGTTCTGTTCAAACTGTTGTGAAGAGACTGCTGCAGAAGAAGCAGCAATACTTGGAACAAAAATGTATTTTAAATAAAACAAAGGATTAAGAGTAGTAACCAGCTCTTCCTTCTTTCCATCCAGGGGAATGATGAGAGTAACAGCAGATGAGCTGATAATTAAATAAATAAAACCACTGTGAGGAAAACCTACCCAGACCTCAGCAATCCCATGAGTTTCACAGATAGATAATACAGTAACAAGTGAATAAAAATACATTAACACTACTGTCTTTGTTACTTCTTAAGCCTCAGATCTGACTTTCTGCGGCATCTATAAAAACTCATGTCAGCCAGATGAAACAAGACCAGGCAGACTGAACACCAAGGGCATATAGTAAGGAGTAAGGTGCAATCCAGATACCTCCCCATCCCGTTACATAAATTATATATAATTAAGGTTCCCAGCACCACTCATAGCCTATCTTTCTTATGAAAGTAAATGCCAGGGTCCCTAAACCATGTCCATCAACTCCACATCCACACAGCTTTTAAACACTTCCAGGGATGGGGACTCCACCACTGCCTGGGCAACCTGTCCCAATGCTTTACAACCCTCTCTGTAAAGAAGTTCTTCCTGATATCTAACCTAGATCTCCCCTGGCGCAAGTTGAGGCCATTTCCTCTGATCCTGTATCTGGTTATATGGGAGAAGAGACCAAACACACACACCGCCCCCATCCGCGCTACATACACAAGCTCCTTTCAGTTAGTTGTAGAGAGCAATAAGGTCTCCCCTCAGCCTCCTTTTCTCCAGGCCTAACAACCCCACTTCCCTCAGCTGCTCCTCATAAGGCTTGATCTCCAGACCCTTGACCAGCTTCATTGCCCTCCTCTGAACACACTCAAACACGTCAACATCCTTCTTGAAGTGAGGGGCCCCAAAGTGGACACAGTACTCCAGGTGAGGCCTCACCAGTGCTGAGTACAGGGGGACAATCACTGCCCTGCTCCTCCTGGCCACACTGTTCCTGATACAAGCCAGGATGCCGTTGGCTTTCTTGGCTGCTTGGGCACACTGCTGGCTCATGTTCAGTCGGCTGTCAGCTAGCACCCCCAGGTCCTTCTCTGCTGTGCAGCTTTCCAGCCACTCTTCCCCAAGCCTGTAACATTGCAGGGGGTTGCTGTGGCCCAAGTGCAGGGCCCAGCACTTGGTCTTTCTGAATTTCATACATCTGACCTCAGCCCATCAATTCCACCTGTCCAGATTCCTCTGCAGAGCCTCCCAACTTTCAACCAGACAGACAAACCCACCCAACGTGGTGTCATCTGCAAACTTAGCTAGGGTGCACTCAGTCCCGTCATCCAGATCCTTGATAAAGGTGTTAAAGAGAACAGGCCCCAACACTGAGCCGTGGGGGACACCACATGTGACTGGCCTCCAACTGGATTGAACTCCATTTATGAGCACTCTCTGAGCCTGCCCATCCAGCCAGTTAAAAAACAGGATAAAAATCCAGCAGAGAGTGTACTCATCCAAGCCATAGGCAGCAAATTTCTCCAGAAGAATGCTCTGGGAATTGGTGTCCAAGGCCTTACTAAAGTCCAAGTACACTTATTCAAAGTGCTGTGGTCTAGAAGGAGAAAATGTCACGTGCTAAGCACCAGATTTTACATGGCATTATATTAATGGTATACTAGGTTTGGTCACTTAATTTTTCCATATTTAGGCTTTTTCATTCATTCTTTATCGAGATAAACACATTTACTCAAAACCTTTAATCCCATCCCTGAGCTGGTTAAAACTAATTAAAAATTGGACATAGATTTTATTCTACAGAATTATCAAGGATTTTGTTCTTAAAGTCCATTCCTCTATTTACCCCTGACACAGAGTGGTTCTAATCACCAGTGCAGATGCTTTTCATGACTGCGAATGGCTCTGAATTTCAATAGAAGAAATAATTGTTACTGTCAACAGAAAATATTCCATTACACTCAGAAGGACAAACTATGTTTCCAGTTGCAATTAAGTGAATCTGGAGTCACACACTGAATTAGAGTTGCACCACATTTATTTCTGTAATGTAAGAAGTAATTCTTACATCATATTTTTTCTTAAACTTCTAATTACTTTTTAGGAAGCTTATTAGTGATGACTCTTTAAGCCTAACTACCTATATTTTTAGTACCGGATACACTTAGCTCTAGTGATTCCCTTAATTTATGGTTATGTTTATCACAGCACTTTCAGTCTGTGGCTGCATGCAATCATTATTGCCTCTTTCATTTCACTATACCTAGACAGTCCATTAAACTCAAATTATTAATTGCTCTGCTGATGCTATGTATTTCACAATGTGATTTTCATATTATCTTTTATAATAGAGAAACAATAGTCTGGCACTCAGTTCAAAAGATAGCTTTCTTGAGAGTTAATGAAAACCTTATGAATTCCTACTCGGAAAAGAAGACAGACATCGTTTATAAATAAATGCTTAGGTGGTTGAACAGTTCTTTCAACTTTATACCAGTAAGAGCTAAAAAAGATTAAAAAACAGGTCAGATGCTTACCTGTGTTACTACTTTCAGATCTCTTACAATAAAAACGATGAACCATGCTATTACAAAAAAGCATCTGAGGTGAAATTAATGCTTGATATCTAAGAACATCATATTAGTAGCTGGTAGGAAAAGGCCTAAACCATAGGCCTTGAGTCAGAGTTGACTTACTGAGTGAACACTCCAACTTGCATATCTAAAATCAAATGCCTCTGCATATCTAAAGCCAGATATCTTGCATGTCAAAAGCCAAATGTCTTGCATATCTAAGATCAGGAAAATAGTAACTCCTCAGAGGTGTCCCAGATCCTGGCCAGATCCGAGACACAGGCAGGTAGTCACGTAGTCCTGTCTGATAAAGAGTGTCAAAGCAGGACCCCTTTCACAGAGAAGTTGGAGACCTCACCCACGAGTGGATGCACTGCATAGGAATTCCTGTTTGCTGGGAGGGTTCTCCAAATCCTTTGCTGTGACCGGGGCTCCCCAGCTGATGTGCAGGATAAGGATAATGGTAATGTATGAAAGGCAACTGGTGATGTATCTTTCTTAATCACTATAGCTGAACCTCTGTAGTAATGATTAGGTGTGTATAGTTTGCTTGCTCTTTTTACCCTGATTACTCTTTTTCCTGCTTTGAGCAGTAAAACACGTTTATTTTTGTTTTTAACTTGGTGTCTGTGTCCTTGCTGTTGACCCCCCGTCATTCAGCAAAATGTTAGCTTACCTCAAGATTTTCTTAGTAAATCTCAGTAACTGGAGATCTAGTATCACACTGGAACAAATTAACCATGTTACATTTAATACAACTTATTTTTAATGATATAGCTATAAAGCTTCTCAAAGATTTCTCAGGAAAAAGAATCAATATTGTCATTAATGAGGACTTTGCTCTCACCGTTCAAGCTCGCTAGGCCCTGGCAGATGAACCTTAGGTGTAAAGGGTGGGGCCAGTTCTGCGCACGCTGCACCTCACCTAAAAAATCCACTGCGCAGGCTCAAAGGGTGCACTCACATTACTGGACTTGCCCATCCTACACTGGCCTTTCAGCCATCAGCACGCTTGCAGTAAGCATGAGAAAAGCCCTTCCCAAAACTTTGTTCACAAAGCCAAGCCATGAATGCTAGTGGGATACCAATTGCCTGCTATATTCAGCTGTGGTAAATTATTAATAGATGCATACATCCTATATTAATGTTGTCAGCAAGCAATCACTAATGAAATTATTGCCTTCGTTAACAGAGAATTCTTGCAATGGGAAGAGTTATGCTGAGACACAGAAGCAGTGTTATTGTAGATATTAGGTCATTTTCTCACCTTATTCTGTACAGAGCTACCACGTTCTCCATAATTTTTCACACTTTCTTCCTCAATCACTAGCTAAGCAGGTCTAGCTCTGTAAAAACTTTACTTCCATACCTAGCATAAATATGTATTTAATTTAAACAAGAGGAATTGTTGTAAATATTCCAATATACATATTTGGCAATAAGTGCCAGGGTGAAGAAAAAAAGACCATATTTCTCCCAAGCATCAAATCCTATACAAACTCACTGAACCACATGTATGTTCAATTCACAGTCAGTCATGATCACATACCATATTAGTGAAGGCAGACATCTCCCAGCACAGGAAAGAATCGCACTCTTGGTGCAATTATTTTTACCGTGAAGCTGTTGTTCCCTAAAGTGCTATGATTTACTTTGCTGTTACTGCAGTCACTTCCTAATATGATTCCATGCTGCCATGCATAATGTAAAATCCGTGCCTTCAGATTTCCATACTCAGTTCACTAGCAATTAACCACTCAGAACCAAACAATTTATAAAAAGAATATGTTTTATGCGTAAGTCACCTTATTCCTGAATTTATACATAAGTCACATTATTCCTGAACTGCAGGATCTGAATTGAAGTGCTAAAACAATTGGGAGCTGTTTGGTTTATGGATTAGAAGTAGCATGATGTAGTTTAAAACCTTAGCAAAAGGAGTGCACACAAAGCAAAAGCAATTTGTTCACCTGTTTTATTTTCTGTGTAACATTTCTCGAGAAGAGCTGCTCGGAGAGGAACCGCGTGGCAACT
>NW_010396018.1:0-6171 GCF_000710305.1 Buceros rhinoceros silvestris
GTGTGCGCGGATACCCCACCATCAAGTTCTTCCGGAACGGCGACAAGGCCGCTCCCAAGGAGTACACAGGTGAGCTGGGCTGGCCCCGTGCCTGGCCCTGGGTGCAGAGGGCAGCGACGTGGTGACAGGCCCTTGTACCTGGCCCCGTGCTCCCATATGTGCTGGCATGGCTGGACAAGGTCCATGGTGATGGTGATCCGGGGAGTGGCCCTGCTGGGCCTTGTGCTCCAGCCTGTAACAGGCTTTGCCCCCAGAACCTGGGGAAGTTCCCAGTACGAGCTGAAGCGGATGGGGTTGTTCTTTTATAGGAAAGCAGAACAACCTGAGCTTGGCTTGTTGCTCGGCTTGACTCGAGTCGATCAACTGATAAGGTGCCTGAGCAGGTGGGCAGAGGGGCAAGCAGGAGACGTAAGACAGGGGCAGGCAAGACCAGGACAAGCAGAGCTCAGCCAAACCAAGCCTGTGCTAGATGCTGAGGGCAAAATCCAGAACACTGATTTCAAAAGGAAAAGGTGGCACATTTGCATGACCAGAATGAACATCTTGGAGAAGTGCTACACTGTTGGTCAAAGTTTAAGGACATGCGTGGGTCAGGAGTGAGGGAGGAATGGACTCCTGGGAACCCCTTGTACCTTGACAATTAGGGATTAGCTCAATTACCCCAGGAGTGAAAGGAAAGAGTTGCATAAGTGCTATCTCGGTTCCTCCTGACCTCTCGGCTGCTGCTGGGTAGCCTGTCTCAAAGCGCGGGGGTTCCTGTTCTTGTGCTTGGTCGGGGAGCAGTGAACCGGTGTTCTTCTCTCCCTGGTATAGCTGGCAGAGAAGCTGATGACATTGTCAACTGGCTGAAGAAACGCACTGGCCCGGCTGCAACTACTCTGGCAGACGCTGCGGCAGCAGAGACGCTGGTGGATTCTAGTGAAGTGGTTGTGGTTGGTTTCTTTAAGGTAGAGTTTGTGCTTCCTTTTGATAAGCTCTTGCTTATGTCTGGGGCCTTCCCTGCTTCCTGCCTCCTGGGCTCCTGGCAGCCAGGGAGGCTCTCCCCGTGTTGTGAAATGCTTGCTGTCCTGCCTTTCTTGATCTTCCAGTTCTGGCTGGTAAGCGCTGGGCTGTTTGTGCTTCAGTTTGTGTCCTGTGTGAGACACCTTTCTGTATTCTCCAGGATCCGACATCAGAGGCTGCCAAGGAGTTCCTGCAGGCAGCAGAGGCTGTGGATGACATTCCTTTCGGGATTTCCTCCGGTGCTGATGTCTTCACCAAGTACCAGCTTAGCAAGGACGGTGTGGTTCTCTTCAAGAAGGTAATGTTGGTGCAGAGCCTGAGCACCGCAGCTGAGTCTCCTGCTTCTTCCACCTTCTCTCTAATTAGTGAGATTCCAAGGAGGGCAGCCCTGGGTGAGCTGGTGAAGATCCTGTGTTGTCAGTCTGGCTGCTTGAGCAGAGCCTGGGGGAGGAGCAGAGCCTGCAGCCCCTTTATGGGGTGGGCAGCCCCAGGTCTCTCAGCGGGGCACAGACAGCCCAGCGCAGCGTTGGCAGGACCCCGGCCTGGTGCTGCCCTCCCGAGCTGCTGGGTGTTGGGTCCAGGCTGCCGCTTCCCTGTGCATCAGGCGTCCGGCTGCTGTCTGGTTGTGTGCAGAGGGCGCTGCCTGTCCACAGTCAGACACGAACCTGCTGATGGCTTTTGCTGTTAAAATCCAAGTCGTGGGGGTGAAATGCTGGGTTTGAGAAATTGAGTGGAGATTCCTTAGACTGGTGTCACGACACACATGGGTGTGATGGGGCAGGACAGAAACTGCTTTGGGCTCAGGGTTATTAATCCTGTAACTGAATCAGTCACTGGTTTGACCTGAGGCAGGCTGAAGAGTTGAATGCGTTCTTATCTCTTCCTTGTTCAGCTGCAGTAGTGCGTCTTACTCCGCTGCACCTCTGCAATGGTAGTTATTTTCATGGTGCTAGAAGCTCATAGATTTAAATTCTCAGTCAGGTGTCCCTCAGATCAGTGGGTGCAAGTAAATGACCTGGCTAATGAGTTCAGGACTCCGCCGGGCTCTTGCAGCTGGAGGAGTTGGGGTGGTGAAGGCAGCAGTGTTTTGCTCTTGGCTGGCTCTGGGTCTTGCTCTTCTCACCTGTGCAGCTCTACCCTCTTTCTGTTCATGGCTGATGCTGGGCCAGAAAGGCTGTTCGTGGAGGTTTTCCCAGCTCTTGTTTGTGTCCTTTGGCAAACACCAAGGTCAAATGGAAACGCTCTTTTAGAACCAAGCATCTCTTTGGGGCTGTGGGGGCAGCAGCCATGTGTGAGGCTGCTCTGAGGGAGCTGGGCACAGCGGGGGTGTCCGGTGCTGAGGGCGTTGCCCTGGGTGCTGTTCAGTTACCTGCACATTTCTCACATTTGGCGCCCTGTCTGGATGTGATCTGATGTCCTGTCCTCTAACCCTGAACTCCCGTGGGCTCTGATGTGGTTTCCTCCACCACTGAAGAACTGGGGTGCTGGCAGGACCCGTGGGTATCAGTGAAGGGACTTTTGAGCAGTTTTCCATCAGTGCTGTCACCTCGGGTGCCTCTGGACTGAAAAGCAGTTTTGTGCGGGGTGGTGTCTGTCAGGTGTGGGGAGCAGGAGGAACTGGGATCTGAAAGGCTGTTCGGGAGCCCCCAGGGTGCAGCCAACGGGCTCTGCTCTGTGTGGAGCAGAGGTGAGGCGCCTTTCAGCTGGCAAACTTCTTGCTTCTGTTCCGGCATGATGTGGTAGTGCCACGAGAGCTCACAATCCTGTCCACCCCAACCTGGGGTGAAAGTGAGCACCCCCAGTAACCGGGTACCAGGGCATAGGAGCCGGATGGTTTATTTTGCCAACAGTTACCTTTTGGACTGTGGCTCAGCTTCCTGCAGTTAGCTGGGACTGCACCAAGAGGGTTTGTTGGCTCCTCATTATCATCTCGTGTGAGTTGTTTGGACTCACAGAGACTCGTGAGTGGCTGTTTGGAGGGTGCTAAGGCGATGCTGATACTCCCGAAGGTGTTTATGAAGTTAGTTTTCAGTGTGAAGTGCTTTGCTCAGCTGTTGGGCTGAGGCTGGAATGCTTCCTCTCACTGGGTTATCCCAGTCCACCTCTCCTGCTGGTAACCTGAGTGGAGCCCTGTCCCGGGCCCACATGTGGTTCCTGCACATCCTCTCTTTAACCTTGTTGCTCCTCTCAGCTGTTGCCTTTCCAGACTGCCGAGGAGGGTTCTGAGAATTCCGGTCAGGGATATAGGGCAAGTCCTAATATAAAACACGGTCTGGCACCTTGAGTGCAACGTGCTTGTTAAACATGTGCCGTTGTCTCTACAAACAGAGACCAGAACGGCCCCGCCGAGCGGAGTAAATCACAATTCACTGGCTGTGTGCAGCTCGGCCTCTGTCCTGGCACCCTCTAGTTGACGGGCCTGTGTTGGCTCTGGCCTCGCCTGTTCCTGCGGAGCAGAGAGCTGCCTGGGTGGCTTCTGCCCTGCCCAATGCAGGGCTGTAGGGTGGCTGCTAAAGGTGCTTCTGCTTCACACCTCGTTATGGGATGGAGCAGATCAACACCCATGTCTAAGCTGACTGCGGTGTTGCTGCTGGCAGTGACCAAAGGCTTTGACAGGAACGCCTGGATCCAGGTTTGATGTGAGTGTGTGGGGGCCTGGTCTGCTCCGAGCAAGTGCAGCTGGATCCAGTGACTCTGGTGTGAATACATCTTCTTGAGACAGATCTGTGTGGGGTATGGAAGGGTTCTAATTCAAGAATATCTGCTTTTGCAGTTTGACGAAGGCCGTAACAACTTTGAAGGGGAACTCACAAAAGATAATTTACTGAACTTCATCAAGGCTAATGCTTTGCCTCTGGTCATCGAGTTCACAGAGCAGGTAGGTCTTTAGGGATTCAAAAGGCCTCTCCCACAGCTGCTTGATGAATATAACAAACTGAAACTGTGTGTTCATGATTTGTCTTGGAGCTGCCGCAGTTTGGGGTTATGAGAAGTGTCAAACACAAGGGAAAGGAGGCAGCAGCTTGCTGCTCACAGCAGTTGGAGTCTAGCTGTGGTCTAGTTGGAGTGGCAGAGCCAAGCTGGTCTTGACACCGATTTACTCTCTTCCGAAAATAAAGGTTATTTTCTACTCCTCAGACTGCTCCTAAAATCTTTGGAGGAGAGATCAAGACTCACATTCTGCTGTTTCTACCAAAAAGTGTGTCTGACTATCAGGAGAAACTGGACAACTTCAAGAGTGCGGCTGGTGACTTCAAAGGGAAGGTGAGATGGGTTTCCTGGGTTACTTGAGCACTCCCGCAGAGAAGCGTTGCGCTGCCTGTGCCTGCTGAAGAGCCGTGGAGGAGCTGCCTCGCTCGGCCTGTGTCTTGGTGGTGGGGACTGAGTCATGGCTTGCAGAGCTGCTGGAGGAACAGCAGTTAACTCCTGACTTATCTTCTTGTGGGTGCAAACTTGACTCCGCCTCAATCCCCACCAGTGCCAGGTCTGCGCGTGGTGCCCGACCTGCCACAGCCCTGGTGTTTGTGCCCTGGCAGGGTGCCCTCTTCCTGCCCTGCAAGGAGGAAGAGGGGGGGTGAGTACGGTGCTGATGGCCAAGAGGTGCTTGCCCTCACCACGCTGCCTTTCCCTTCTTCCTCCAAAGATCCTGTTCATCTTCATAGACAGTGACCACAGCGACAACCAGAGGATTTTGGAGTTTTTTGGCCTAAAGAAAGAAGAGTGTCCAGCTGTACGTCTGATCACACTGGAGGAAGAAATGACCAAATACAAACCTGAATCAGATGACCTCACAGCAGACAAGATCAAAGAGTTCTGTAACAAGTTCCTGGAGGGCAAGATCAAGGTAATGAAGATAAATGCTGCTGCTGGTGGTAACCTACAGGCTGAGCAAGCATGGAAAAATGCTCCCTGGGAGGAGCGCTGCAAGTTGTCTGGAGAAAACCCTTCCAGCCACTGTACAGAGGATCCAGTGGGCTTTGTGCTGAGAAACAAAAGGCAAAACTACTGGGATTACAGGGAACTGCGGGCTGTAGGGAACAAGCTGTGTGCTGGCACCTGGCTGCAGCCAGAGCCCCTCTTCCTGCTGCTGATGGTAATGGAGCTGTTGGAGCAGCTGGAGGATGATGTGAGGGTGTGGGGCAGGGCTTAAAGAGCTTCTGGCCCTGGTCTGCTGGAGGGATTGCACACAGCTCAGTGACTGTCTGGCTGAGCTCAGTGCCGAGGGAAGGGCACTGTCAGCAGTCTTGTTTCCTCCCTGTGGAGCTCAGCTGCAGCTCTTGCTGTGCAAGAGCACCTGCTCTTCCTGCTCCCGGGAGGGAAGGAGCCTTCCCCAGAGCAGAGAAGGAAGTGACTGATTCATCTGATTGCTCATAGCCCATGAGCAAGGCACTGAGGGGAGGTTAAACTTGGGTTTTGCAGGGTACGTGATGGCACGTACATTCCAAGGAGCTGTGTAGCAAACCATGTCTCTGAATTTCACTTCTTACTCCAGCCCCACCTGATGAGTCAGGATCTTCCTGAAGACTGGGACAAGCAGCCTGTCAAAGTCCTGGTTGGGAAGAACTTTGAAGAAGTTGCCTTTGATGAGAATAAGAACGTCTTTGTAGAGTTCTGTAAGTCCCTTTCAGCAGCTGGTTCCATGTAACTGGTGTGAGAGGAGCGTGACAGTGCTTCCTGACCGGGGTTAGGGGGGAACATCTCTCAGGCTTCCAGACATGAAGGGAGCTCCTTGGTGTGAGAGCTGTTGGTGCAGGGGCTGGGGGGTGGTGGTAACTCATTGGGTCGTTGTTGTAGTGATGTTTTTGTAATTAACAGATGCCCCCTGGTGTGGTCACTGTAAGCAGTTGGCTCCTATCTGGGACAAGCTGGGGGAGACCTACCATGACCATGAGAACATTGTTATTGCCAAGATGGACTCAACAGCCAATGAGGTGGAGGCAGTGAAGATCCACAGTTTCCCCACGCTCAAGTTCTTCCCCGCAGGCTCTGGAAGAAATGTAAGGAGGCAGCTGAGCGTGACACAACCCATGTAATGAGGGAGCCCTGGAAGTGCTTAGTTGTCTGCTTGAGCTCTGTTCTGGATGAGGCCTCTGGGAGGGCTCTCTGGTCCGTAGGGATGGAACGCACTGAGTCCACAGGACATCCAGACCTGCTGTGGGGGGCTGGTGG
>NW_010396018.1:6304-8689 GCF_000710305.1 Buceros rhinoceros silvestris
GAAGGGAGCATAGCGGAGGCCCGTGTGCTCATCTGCAGGCTGTTCTTTCCTCGCAGTGATCTCTGAAGTCTAGTGGCTGAGCTGTTTTCCTTCGTCTCGTATGGGTGAAGGTGAATTTTTCAATTCCCTTTTGCTTGGCATGTTGACTGTTGCTCAGAAAGAGAATTCTCCTCCCCGGGCCATGGCTCTGTAGCTGCCTGTAACCATTCTCCTGTTCTTTCCTGTGTAGGTAATTGACTACAATGGGGAGAGGACATTAGAAGGCTTCAAAAAGTTCTTGGAGAGTGGAGGTCAGGATGGGGCAGCTGCTGATGATGTGAGTAACATTAATACAGCCCTCTGGGCCTTCACCTGTGGAGCATGGGGCTGTGCTTAAACCCCAGTCCTAAATGAGATCCTGGGCGGTTGTGTGGCAGGAACAGAGGCAGTTGGTAAATAAAAATGCCCACAGCATAAAGTGGGACCTGTTCAGTGGCAGCTGGGCTGGCTGTTGGCCTGTGATGGCCTCTTCTGGGTGTGGAATAAGTGTCCTTGGGAGGCTTAAGCACAAATGCTTAAGTGGAAACTGCTGATACTATAACCTCTAGATCTGTCCCAGCTGCCTCTGGCTGTGGTGTAAATGGCTGGAGCACTTGGAGGGCTTGGTCTTTGTTGAGGATGTGGGGCAGAGCGGTGAACAAGATGAACATGTGCGTGGTGTGTCCAGCTGCACGCTCCTCACTGCTGGGGTGGAGGGTGTGGGTACCAGCTTCTGGTAGCTTCTCATCCTTAATGTCCCAAATTTGGAGCTCTGGTGGAAGGCTCTGGGTGTGTTAACGTGGTGACAGAGCAGTGAATAGATGAGATGCTGCTCTGTGCTGGGGCTGGGATCTTGCTGATGTCCAGAAACCAGCAGCTGTCTGTAACCTCTGCAGGATCTGGAGGATATGGAGACGGATGAAGAAACAGACCTTGAGGAAGGTGATGATGATGAGCAGAAAATGCAAAAGGATGAATTGTAAAGAGATGGTTGATCTACATCACCCCGAAAATCAGACACTAAATTGGCTGCTGTTACGCAGCCTGGTGAGGCAGAAACCCATTAAGATTCGACGCAGATGGTGCACGACTGGAAATGCAGGGATTGGTTTTTAAAGTAACACTTTACCCTCACTTGTCTGTACACTTTATCTTTTCTTTCTTTTTGCTTTTGAGAAGGGATCTGTCACCAGGCAGCCAGCCCAGCCAGATGGCTCATTTTTTTTATTGTGATGTACTTTTTTTGTACACAGCTTTTGTTTGATGTATTCTGTTCTTCTGGGTAGCCCAGTGTCCTGGAGCTGTGCCACTAACATCTTCCAAGAAAGCTTTTTTTCCTTTTTCTTTTCAAACTAAAGCCTGTAGCTGATTTTGGCACCCAGCAGGGTCCATTGAGGCCTCAGCTGGTCTTCCCTGGGATCAGCTTCCGGGCTGTGTCGGGGAGAGGCAGCAGGCTGATGGCCTCATCCTGGTGAAAGGGGTGTATGAAGGTGCTTCTCTCCACGCTGGCCAGGTGTTTCCCTTCCCCTCTGCTTTAAGGCACTTGGAGATGACTCCTGCGCAGGCCTGGACAGGTGAACACTGTGCACTGGCTGTGGTGGGCTCTGGGGTGGAGGTGTCTGAACAAGGGCTGGCTGTGCTGCCCTCCTTTCCATCAAACAAAGCGAGACTTCTGTGATCCCTTTCCCTGCGTTACCGAGCGGGTTGACCAGGTGGGTGGTGTGGGAGGGCCTGATAGAACAGATCAAAGAGGACAGGGGCAATTTCTGGGTTTTGGGGAGGATCTCAAGCAGGGGAGTGCCTCGGAGGCCTGAGCTGCATCAGGCTGGTTCTTCGCATTCCTTTATAGTAACATTGGAACCGAATTTGTTGGCCAAATAAAGTTGAGATTTTAATACTATTCTGTCTGTCTTTTTTATCAGAATACTGAGTGACCATGTCTGATCCTGGCCTGGAAGAGGGTCAGTTCTAGGGGGATTCTCAAGGGGTGTGTGTTTGTCAGCTTTCTCAACCTTGCACTAAATACAGCACTGTCGAGAGAAACTTTGAACACTTCCCGTCTTGGAGGTGACTTCTGGTCCCTTACCCTGAAGAAATCTGCATTGCATCATCTGCAAAGGACCAGTCGTGTCCAGATTCCATCAGCCTGGGCAGACCATTAACAGCCCTGTTAGCAGAGAGCAGGCCTGGGCCTGGCGCTGCAGCTCCCCTTGCCCGCTGGCTGGAGGTGAGGGGCCCTCGCTGCTCTCCAGCAGCTCGCGGAGGAAACCTGGGTCTGCCCTGGCTTGAGTCAGGCACATGTGACCCAGTGAGCTCCAGTGCTATTTCCACACCAGCCACTTACTGCTGGAAATATTTTTGTAGGGA
>NW_010396018.1:9134-9993 GCF_000710305.1 Buceros rhinoceros silvestris
GCGGAGCAGGATCTTTGAAGGTTCCCCCACTCTGGGGTGTGACCTTGCTGGTCTGAAGGTGGGTAGGGGGTTCTCGGCAGAGTTGTACCCCCAGAGCAGGCAGCATGAGCAGCTGGTGTCAGGGCTGGTTGGTAGCACCTGCCTTGTTTGGGGTGGGGAGGAAGAGGGTGCTGCTAGCAAGATGCTCCATGGGAAGGTGCTGGCTAGGCCTCTGCTCAGAAAGGTCCATTCTTGTGGGGCCCTGCAGTGGTTCTGCTCTGTGCATGGTCTGAGGGCTGCCTTGCTCGGCGCAGGGGAGGGGGTTTCTCACTCACCACAGCTCCTCTTGGCAGGGCAGTACTCCACCAGTCAGCTCAAGTACGCAGCTAATTGCTGTTCCAAGAAAGAGGGCTCAGAGCGTTCTGTCTCCACAGCAGCCAGCTCAGCCTGCTGCGGTGCCACGCTCTGCCTGGTGTAACCCTGAGCAGGACGCTCGGCAGAGAGATCGATGCGTTTGCCAGCAGATAAACAAGCGCTGGCAGTTCCCCGGTGGGGCTGACCGAGCTGTGGCCTCAGCGCTGGCGGGGGTTCAGGCCCGGGGTCCACTGCAGGAGGGGCAGAGCGAGATCTCTGGCTCTTAGGGTGGGACAGGGGTGTTTCCTGGCATGCCTGGACAGTCCCCATCAGCACGAAACAACGTGCTCGAGGATCCGAAATGACCAAAAGCACAGAAGAACCGCTGAGCCCCTGATGGATCCAAGAGGCTCCTCTGTGGGAGATGGTCCCCTCAGGCCTTTGGCGGCTCTGGCTGGTGCCTCACGGGAGCAGGCACTGTCTGCTGGTGGTGCTGTCCCTCAGCTCTGCTGCCAGGCGGTTCCCG
>NW_010396018.1:10165-10569 GCF_000710305.1 Buceros rhinoceros silvestris
TCTTGGATCCATCATGTGCTCAGCGGTTCTTCTGTTCTTTTGGTCATTTCGTATCCTCGAGCACGTTGTTTCGTTCTGATGGGGACTGTCCAGGCATGCCAGGAAACACCCCTGTCCCACCCTAAGAGCCAGAGATCTCGCTCTGCCCCTCCTGCAGTGGACCCCGGGCCTGAACCCCCGCCAGCGCTGAGGCTGCAGCTCGGTCAGCCCCACCGGGGAACTGCAGGTGCTTGTTTGTCTTGCAGGCGTGCCGGGCCGCACCCCTCACGGCGCTGCTTTGAGTCGTCTGATGCGACCACAGGAGCGTGACCTCCCCCTGGACACGCCTGGCCCCGGAGCTTGGCCCCATCCTCCTCGTGCTGGCCAGGGCTGCGGGAGCGGCTGGGTTCCACCCCCTGGTGCTG
>NW_010396018.1:10723-11211 GCF_000710305.1 Buceros rhinoceros silvestris
CTTTTCCCTGGTGCACGCTGGGGAGGGTCTTGCTGCCAGTCTCAGGCCCTTGGGCTCGTCCGAAGGGCCACCCATGCACGAGCAAGGGAAGATTTGACTCCTTGGATGGGGACGTCAACAGGTGGGTGGTAAGATGACACCAACCTCTGCCCAAGAGCGGGGCTGTGGGCCTGGGCAGCACGATTACGACATATCACGGTAAATAGCACGAGCCGCATGTCCTCAAAATAGCCCGCGGGAGCCTATATAGTAACGCGGTGCCCTGGGGCAGCTTCAGTCCCGGGCCTCGGCCCTGCAGTGAGCTGCGTGTGCCCAGCGACACCTCCCACACGCGGCACGGGGACGTGGAGAGAGCCCGGCAGCGAGGGAACGCTCACCCACTGGGACGCCAGTGCCGAGGAAGCGGAGCGGGTGCCATCGCACCTCTGGAGCGAGGAGGGGCCTGACGGGCAGAAGAGGCGAAAGCAGACCGTTGAGGCCAGTGACGG
>NW_010396019.1:0-11530 GCF_000710305.1 Buceros rhinoceros silvestris
AGTTTAATGAGTGTCCGTGGCTGACCTGTGGCCATTCCTGTACCACCCAATGACCCCTCCCCAGCCTAGAAGGGGGGGTCGTGAAAAAGGAATTTGAAACGAAAACAGATTTGTTGAAACCGCCAAACTAATGCCAAGTACCAATATAAAGTATACAAAGTTATACTGAGCCCAGCAAATGCTCGGTGGTGAAAAGAAACAGGAAAGCACACCGTGGGAGAAGGAAGAGGATCAGGAGGAGCCCAAGCAGGAGACCTCTCCCCTCAGCAAGCTTCCCCCTGTATAACAAGTGTGACATTTATGGTGTGGGATACGCCTGTGAGCCAGCTCGGGTCAGCTGTCCTGGCTGACTCCAAACTGCTCATGGTCTGCAGGGCATGGCAGGGCTGCGATTCTACCCCAGCAAAACCAGGACAATAAGTGAAGCAAAAGCTGCACACACAAGCAAAGCGAGACCAGGAATTCATTCTCGGTGGTGAAAAGAAACAGGAAAGCACACCGTGGGAGAAGGAAGAGGATCAGGAGGAGCCCAAGCAGGAGACCTCTCCCCTCAGCAAGCTTCCCCCTGTATAACAAGTGTGACATTTATGGTGTGGGATACGCCTGTGAGCCAGCTCGGGTCAGCTGTCCTGGCTGACTCCAAACTGCTCATGGTCTGCAGGGCATGGCAGGGCTGCGATTTTACCCCAGCAAAACCAGGACAATAAGTGAAGCAAAAGCTGCACACACAAGCAAAGCGAGACCAGGAATTCATTCACCACTCCCCATGGGCAGGTAGGTGTTCAGCCGTCTCCAGGAAAGCAGGGCTCCATCACGTGTAACAGTTACTTGGGAATGATGTGTGGAATAACTCCGCAAGACGAAAGCCGTCACTCCAAACATTCCCCCCCTTCCTTCTTCTTCCCCCAGCTCTATTTGCTGAGTGTGATGTCATCTGGTATGGAATATCCCTTCGGCCAGTTGGGATCAGCTGTCCCAGCTGTGTCCCCTCCCAACTTCTTGTGCACCCGCAGCTTGATCACTGGTGGGGTGGTGAGAGGAGCTGAAAAGGCCTTGACTCTGTGTGAGCACTGCTCAGCAGTAATAGTGTGTTATCAACACTAGTTTCATCACAAATACAAGCACAGCACCGTATGAGCGACTATGAAGACAATTAACTCAATTCCAGCCAAACCTAGTACAGCCTCCAGGTACTTCACAGGCTTGCAGACGCTGTAGCTTGCCACATCCAGCCTCCTGTGTGTTCACAGTCTATTTTCAGTAGAAAATTCTTTTCCTGTTCCTCAGCACTTGGCAGATCTGTGGTTTTGTGTGGTGGCTTCTGTCACCGTAGCTGTCATTTTCCCCAAAAGGGGAGCCTAATCACTTTCTGCAGTTAGCTGCAGTGTAACAACTGGTGCTGGAAACTACCAGGAGATTTTATTCTGGTGGTTGGAACTGGGACTGGGAACAACCTTCTAGTCTTAGTAGTGAGGGGCAGAAAACCTGAACCCATATTGAAAGGAGTAAAAAGTCTTTCCAGGCTACGGGTCCCATTTCTGCTCAGGGAGGTTTAAGTATCTAAATCCTGTTGGACCTTCAGAAAATTTCTGGCCACTGGCCATGGGAAAGATTGGTATGAAACAGGCTGGCCTTTTAATCTTTTTTTCTTCTTTTACTTAGCTTTCTTGCGTAGATTTGCCTCTGGGAAGACAGGTATTAAACCCATACCGAGTACGTCCCACACCCAAAGCGGACGTTTGCTCAGGTTTGCCACAGTTACTAAATTTCAGAGGTCATAGACTGATACTGGAATTAGAGATGTGACTGTAGCACAAAGGAACAAGGCTGAACTTGACTACCTCATCATCTCTGCCTGAGCACTGATGGTGGGATTAGCTGAAGCAGTACAGGCTTTGGTATGGGCTGGGTACTTGAATAAAGCTATGCAGGCTGGAAGGGATGCTGGGGAGGTCTCTAGTCAAGCCTCTTGCTCAGAGCAGGATCAGATCTGAGTTTGCTCAGGGCTTTGTCCAGTCTTTGAAAACTCGCAATGATGGAAAATTAACCATAGAACCCATTGGACTTGGACTGATGCTGCTGCTGAAGGACCTTTACTCAAAACAGCTGGATTAAAGGTAGGCTGAGCAGGTCTCCAAAGATGTAGTATAACTGGCAGAAGTCCTGGCTCAAATGATGACACGGTACTCCCTTCACATGCTTCATGCTGAGCATCAGACTATGTGCTCACGTACCCCTATCCCATTGTGTAGTGCAGCATACAAGTACTCTAAGCTGGCGGTGCCCTACAATTTGTGTATTTCCGTAACATACATATATATATACATATATAAAATGTTTTAAATGCTGTATGAGAAAGGATTAATGGAAACAGTTGTTCCGAAGCTGTCTGAGAACTGTGGTGCCACTGACTGCTGAAATGGGGAATGGGTTTTCCCTTCCTTCTCATGCTAATAGTTCTGGACCACAGACACCTCCAAAGGTGCAGCTGCCTAAAAGCTTCTCTTGAGACAAAATCCTTTTCTAATTTTGATTTGTTAATGTTTATGTTCCATTAATACTAGCTCTGCGTCTTGGGAGGTGTCCCCTACTGTGGGTTCAGCATGTTCTTTTCTGTTGCAGGTGTTGTCTCGTGTGAGCCCCTTGATGTGCCAGCACATAGCTTTCTCCCCACTTTTAGGGTGGTTTTTTTTTTCCTAGTTGTAATCATTTTGCAATCCCATTTCCCCTTCATATGATAAAAAGCTTTCTCGACGGAAATGTTGAATGACTGGTAAATATATTGAAAATGGTCAGTCACAGCATTGGTACTTTCATCTTACTCTGTAGTACCTATTCATTATCTTCCTTCCTTCCTGTCAAAATGGGAGTAAAAATTTCTATTCTATTACACACACTTAAAATCCTAAATCCTCTGATGTGGATAATTTAAACTTATAATACAGTAAAATATGGAATAATTGTATGTTACAAATTGAATCTCAACATTTCTGTTGTGTTCAGACTGTCTTACGTTCTAGTGGACTGTTCAGACTGGCATCAGCAAGAGTCATCCCCTGAAGTTTATTATGACTTTAAGACTGTGTTACTATGAATAGTCAATTCTACCTTTATTTTGTTTGCTTCAAACTTTAATTTATTCTAGCTATGCATAGCATTTCACTTCCAGTGATTATGAAGATAATGCAACTACTTTCAGTGAAATTAAATGAAAAGCTATTGTTAAACACTGTTTCTGCTGCCCCTCCTCCCCCCCCCCTTTCTATTTTGTAGTTTGTCTTCTTCATGTTTATGAAATACATCACCAAAAAGTGCCAGGAGAGGTCTATGTAACCATAGACCGCTCCTTCTATCTGAAACCTGTACCATGTGAGTATTTAAAAAAAATAAGATAACATTGTTCATATCTCAGACTTTGCTTATAATTTCAGAATTAATGTCTTTTCGCTGACTGTGTTGGCGGTGCTCGTGTCTCAAGCAGGAGGAGATGGGCCTGTGCCCATGGAAGCCTGCCACAGTCTTTCTGTTCTCATTTCAAGTTGATCGACGCCCTTATGCCCCTGTGTCCTCCTCTGGTGACGGGCATCACATTGTTGATACTAAATGAACCAAGAGAGTTTCCTTCAACCATGCAGTTAATGCGGAAGGAAAATTTGCAGGAATAATACCCAGATTGTAATTAAAATTTATTTAAAAGTTCATTACAAAAATGTTCAGGACAGGCTACATATGTTAATCTTTGACAAGCCAGCCTATCTGGAGACAGCTGAAGAGGGACTAGTGTTCCAGTGCTGTCCAAAACTTAAGGTCATGTTCATAAGTATGTGCATTTCAGAGGGCTGGTTTCAGCTTCCTCTCACAGAGTGACAGGACAAGAAGGAGACATATTAGAGAAGAGAACAAGATCTTTATGTATAATGGGGGAGAAATAAATATACTCAGAAAAATTATGGAATGGGTTTGTAAAAATGTAGATTAAGCATGTTTTGTCCATGAGAAATCTGCAAAAGAGCACCTTCAGAGAGAACCGAGATGGGCAGTTTTCCTTTCCTTTCCTATTTCTACCTGAGTCATGCACGTGTAAGTTAGATCTGTGTTTGTGCAATTCTGCGATACTTGAAATGCTGTTCTCTTAAAAATCTTATGGTTGAAAACACCTGGTTTCAAAGGCTACCTGACTGAAGAGAAGAAAGTCAAACCAGATGAGCGTGAGGAGCTTGGAAAAATAATAATGAAGAATAAAAAAATAAATGGTGTAATGATATAGATAGGAAAGGATTTTTTAAAGATGATATTAAAAGTAAGACAGTATCTGTGCAGGTGTGGGTAGTGGGATAAAAAGGAACTGGAAAAGCGGAAAATTATTGACCTGTAACTTTTTAGCCCGAAGGGCCACGCAAGGGAGGAACTTATCTTTGCTTAACAGATTTTAATTCCCGAGTAAAAAAAAAAAAATTGTTTCTGACAAGGAACAGCAGAAAAAGTGAACTGCACAGTCATGTCTTCATCTTCAGATTACAGCATTTTAAGATTCCTGGCCCCAACCTGCCCCTCATATTTTTTCTTCCCCTAGTTCCTTTCTCTTTCTGAAACAAGCGTGAGACACACATATGCATATGCATGTTCTTCAGTAACTCGGGAACTGGGTTTTTTCTGGGCGTTGGGTTATTTCATGTGGTGTAAAATTTACTTCTCTACACTTCCCCATTTATTTTCATTTACTCACTGTCAATGCAGCAGGTTCATGCTGAGTGCAGAGAAGATAGTGTGTGGTATTGCTTCTTCTGGCATAGGGCACCTTTAACTCGGGCTCAGTATGAGGCTTTGCTGAAAGAAATACTGTGCGGAGAAAAGCGTGTTGTTCTTCATACAAATCTATTTGCCAAGAAGTGCTGCTTCACTGAGGCTGCTCAGAGTTTCACATTGTGATTGAATTGTGTGAATAGTTTTGGCCAAAAGAGGGAAAAATACGTGATATTTTGTAATGCTTGATTCTAAGGACCCTGCAATAAAGTGTCACGGAGTTACAGGGTGGGTTTGTAGGGGAGTGCAGGTGCTGTCTTTCCCTTCCTTCTCAGGAAAGATGCAGAAGGAATTCTGGGAGAAAGGGTGCTGGGAGAAAGGTGCAGGTCCCTTTCTCCATTACTGTGTGATAATGCAGCAACCAGGGAATTTGTGCGCTGGTGGGGACACGTGGTTCAAACCCTCCTTGTCCTGGTGTAAGCGAGTCTGTAAAGCAGGGATGGGAATCCCTCGACCCTTTGCCTCAGCCGTGTCAGTAGACGTAGAATATTGAAATGCTTCATATTTTTTTTTAAATGCTAATACAAAATTATTCAGGTACTTAACTTTGTGGTAAATTAAATGTGTTTAAAGGTGCCTTTGTGACCTTGCCAGTGTTCCAGCAGTCAACCTCTAGCCTTTTTAAAATCGGGGTTTTTAATATGTCATGGCAATGAAGATAACAATATTATTGCTATTTCTAATGAAACATTTGGTGCCTTTTTTGTATGGCAATCCTACCTTTTAGCATAAACTTTCCATGTTTTTTTCCGCGGCAAGCAAGGCTAAAAAGTGTGATTTTGGGGAGGTTGTTAAAGGTAGAATTGTGTTTCAGATTGCAGGAAAAAAGAAAAATCTTGTAAGAGCTGAAAGCATGATTTTTCTGTAAGTTTGTTTCTGTATATATCTCAAAGGAATCGGTCACTTCTCAGTTTTCTGCTTAAGATAATTCCCCTGTTACAAGTCAAAGGTGGATACCAGACTCTTAATTTAAGGAAAACTAAAAGGAATTCTCAGCTAAGGGTCTAAACTACCCATATCTGTTCCGATAGAACCCTGGGAGAGTCTCTAACTTCTGAAAAAGTGAGACATATTGGAAGAGAAAAGCTGGTCCTGTGATACTTAATATTAAGCATGTCACTAAATGTGTGCTGTCTGTGCCACTCCTGTATGTAATCTGCAGGCTGCTGCCATTATTATTTAAAGGAGGAGGAAGAAATAATATCAAGGAGTCGTAGATGATAAAGTGTAATTATTTTTCAGCCTACGTGAAAGTGCTCGCCAGCTTGATAATGTTTGTCCTGGTCATTTTCATTGCATTTATGTGAGTGCTTTTGCTCTATAAAGAGAATGTAATTCTATTGACTTTGGCAAAATTGAATTAATACCGTATATAACTTGATTTCAAGTTTATAGGGGCTTTCACCGATATTGAATATTTTTTTTTTTCCTTTTTCTTTTTTTTTCCCTCAGAAAAGTCTTTGCTGCCTGCCCAGGGAATACAGAATGAAGGTAGGATATGAGAATTACCTGTGCAGTGAGCCACAACAAAGCTATTTTGAGCATCCTGCCGTATAAGCTTGGATGGTGATTTGATGTGACTAAGTCCTTTCAGCCATGGTAAAAAGGATGATGGTCTGATTATAACTTTATCCCACTGAAGTGAGGGTTTGCGAGAAATTATTTGTGCCCTTTTAGACAGGCCGGAGCTGCTTAGGAAGCTGGATCCTGCCTTGACTGTGCAGTTCAGCTACAAATAAGACATCTAAATGTAAGCACCTTTGTGTATTCTAGGTGTCCAAAATCTCCTGATAGTAAGTCAGTATAGACTGTGGAGCCTAGAGAGCCATCGAGCCATTTGATGTCTGCTTTAAGAGCTGAGCTGAACCTTGCTCTGGTCTCCCATTACCCTGTTGATTAGAGGAACTCGATCCAGTTACCTAAATATAAGCATATCTTGCAAACTCTGATGCCCTGATGTATTAAGACATCTGTCAGCCTCATGCAGTGGAACCTCATGGACTTCTGCCAGCTACACTGCAGCTTTGGAGACCTGCCCAGACTACCTTTAATCCAGCTGTTTTGAGGAAAGTTCTTTCAGCACCATCATCAGTTCAAGGCCAATGGGTTCTCTGGTTAGTTTTCCATCACGCTCATGAGTGTGAGATAAGGATGGTGATCTTACAATACTGTATATGTTCCAGGCTTTGGAATGAGAGAAGCACCACGGGCAGAGGGCTGGGTTGCACTTCAGTTCCCTTTGCTGCCCCTCTGAGTTCAGTTTTTGAATGCTGGTCAGGTACTCTTATGTTGAAGAGGGATTTTGTGGTTCATGCACACTCAGAAGTGGTTCTGGAGTATAGTGAATTTTTTTTTGTTCTTCCTGCCTCCTCATTTTCCTATTTCAAAAAAAAAACCAAACAACCTTCTGACTTCTTTCAGAAATTCTCTTTTTGTTTCTTTTTCCAATAAGCCCAAAGATCTTAAATAACAATCAATGACACTAACCTTAAAAAAAAAGAAAAAAAGAGGGTCTTGTCTTTCTTTTTTGGTGCGCATTGGAGGCAAATAGAAAATTGTTTTCCTCCTTATTTGACAGACACAGGCTAAATTAAAACCCTGTAAAATGAGGTCATATCAGAGCTGCTTTTATCTTCCTCTTTGATCATACTCTCATTTTCAATATTCTTATTTATTGTATCTGTTTTACTCTTTAAATATTAGCAGTTCAAGTTGTAGCTTTCTCCTGTGTATTATTTTCCATTCTATGAACCACTGCAGAAACTGACTTTTCACATTTCTGTGAATCACCTTTCGTGTGAGATGCCTCTTTGTCCCTGACAAGGCTGTTAAAGAGAGATTAGGTTTAAGACTCTGCTTCAAACACCAAACTCCTCCTAGAAAAGTAAATTGCGCTGTTTCTGGAGCTCCAGCACTGTCCTTGCCTTGCACATTTTATTTACTGCCAACAGTGATAACTTTTATCATCTGTGACCCCAGACTTCCCTCCTTAAGCCAATCACTTGTCTGTAAATCTCCAGTTGCTATAAAGCTGGAACTGACCTCACTCGGTCTCCCTGATGTTCTTGTTCTTCTTTTAGTGCCCTTGCAGTCTAGCCCAGGGTACTCTTTTTCTTCTGGTCTTTATAAATATTTGTGCTGACATTAAGGCAAGAAAAACTTCTTAGGCAAGGTTCAGAAACCTCATTCAGTGGTCCAAAGGGATCTACTTTCCTCTCACCTAGGACATCAGCTATTTCTATGCTTTTGGAGACTGGCCATTCACAAGTTGAAATGATAATTCTGGAGGATAGCTTTAAGCTTTGCTCCCTGAAACCCTGGCCTTACCGCATTTCAAACAATACAAGAACTCTGTACCATGTCTTTTTTTTTTTACTTTTCTTGCACCAGAAAGCTGGAATTTGTCTACCCTCATCTGCAGTGAGCGTGGGAAAAGCCCTTCCCAGATCTTCGTTCGCAAAGCCAAGCCAGGACGATGATGATTAGCCTGTCACCTGTCCCTTCCTTGCTCCTGTGGCACCCTTGGTCTCTGCAGGCTGCACCTCCTGAGCTCAAAGGCAAGGCTTGCTCCTTGTTCAAACAGGTTTCTCCATGTAAGCTTTTTATCTAAGTTCCCAGTCTACTCACTGAGGCGTAACCTACACAAGGCTTAACTCGGTTGCACCCCCCCAGTTCAGAATCACACAAAAGGAAACCACTTTCCTGCAGGTCACGTCCTTTCCACCTGCTCTGTACAGATGCCTCCTAAGACATCTCAAATGGCAGTACATTTCTGTGGGTGAACAACTTAAACTCTCTGTATCCCTTAAAAGAGACCTCCCATGGACATCCCTGACCATGCTGTTGTGAAGGCACAAGAGTTACAGCTGCACCAGTTTAGCCAGTCTCACAGCCTGCTGTGTTTGCAAGTGACTTGGGACCGTTGCTTCCACTATTCTGCTACAAGTAGAAACCCACGTTTGGTCACTTTGATTCTGCCTAAGCTCCACTTTGGGCCTCAACTCATACTCTAGCAACTACTTTAGGGTAAATAATTAGGACTGTATTGGCTAGATCTCAGTTGGCTGTAATGGCTTGTGAGAGGCACAGCACACATGGACACCTGAATTTACCCATTTCGATCTGGAATTAAATCTCCCTCAAACTGTTTCATCTGAGGTGGCTGCAGTTAGAGCAATGCTAATAGAAGCTAATGTGTTCTGAAGGTCTGGCTGTCTGATCCCGACATCAGGACCCTGCTGTCTGATCCCAGCTGGCCTGGAGTGGTGGTGGAGAGACTGTGCAGGTGAAATGACAGGTGATGATGACCTAAAACTAAACTCTTCTTGGATGTTGCAAACTACTAATGCCTGTACAATGACTGGGAGAACTGAGGGTTGACTAGGTTCGTTACAGCATGGCTGTAATGTTCACTACAGCAAGGTAAGGTGCTGCAAATGTAAATTCAGGCATTTCTAGAAAGGGTTCCTTGGCCTTCCAGTAAGTGTCTAAAGAAGCTACTTCACCTGCATTAATTGATTTCAACTTCACTCTTCTTGACAGAATTTTACTTTTGTAAGTCGTCTTCCTTTTAGTTTCTGCCCAAAGATGTCTATAAAGTGTTGCTTGCTATGTCTATATGTGAAGAGCTCCCATGGAAAATTAATGTTGTGGTATTTTCATTAAAAGAAATTTCTCTGGCAATGAAAAAAAGATTACTGGAACTTGCTTTGTGTTGATCATAAATCCATAATTGATATTCATTTTATAGAGGTGGACCTTAGCAATCATTCCAATGATATGCTTCCACCAAATATATTTTGACATTGAAATAATTGAATTATTCAGAAAAACCTAGAGCAGTATCAGATCAAAATTAAACTAGTATGGCAACATTGGCAACATGGTATGATCTCATTATAAACGGGTCGTTAATGCCTGCTTAAATAACATATAGAGACCTTGAACATCTATCCAAATAAATTGTTGTTTTAAAAGCCATTAAATGATAGCTGGAAAAGAAAATAGCATGATTGCTGTTAAAACACTGACTTGTACTGATGAGCTAACAACTATGCCGATCACTCTGCTTGCCGGCCAGGTGAATTTCGGGGATTCTTTGTTTTATTTATTTAAGAAACTCATGGTCCTTAAACATGTGATGATACATCAACAGAGATACTCTTGTTAATATGTCCAAAGTCAAACATATTTGTTATCACTAGAAATCAGGAAAGGGTTTTTCAATATCATCTTCCTAAACTAAATGCTGCCCCGTATCTGTCTGCCCAGAATGCTTCTCTGCAGAGTCACATCACATCTGGCTGACTTAATTTGTAATCTAGATGAATAAACTTAAGATGACCACTTCAAGATGGTAAGGGTGGAATCAGCAGAAGTAGAGAAAGAAAAAGCATATATTCATTTTCCCTAATACAGAGAGAAGCCACAAAAGGAGGGGCTTTTCTAGTAACAGGTCTGAAAGAAAGATTAGGAGCTACTTGGTGGTCCGTGTTTCCTTAAAAGCAGGAACAAGCCCAGACCTAGCCATTTCTGCAACTGGTACCTACAGCAGAGTTTTGGTTTTAACAACAATGAGACCTATTTGAGGGTGAAGAACTGCCGGGAAGAGAGATGATCCACCTGACCAAGAAGGGGAAAAGCATCGTAGCCAACGGGCTAGCTAACCTGGTGTGATGAGCCTTAAACTAGGTATGACAGGATTTAAAAAGGCAGAATATTCAAAGATAGAAATACCAGTGCCTAATGTTTAAACTCTCTCTGAAACTTGTAGCCCCTAGATCTCCTACTGTACTAAAAGTTTACTTGCTCTGACAAAGACCTTTTCTTTTGAAACAGAATCTTCATAGACCGTGTGCAACTGCTTCTGTAAGCTCCTTTACATGATTCCTTTTCATACCGCTCCGTGATCTCAGTGAGATTGTAGCTGCATGTGGACCTCTACCTCCAGCTTTCTGCTCCCCTTGCTGTACATGTTACTGTACAGGCAGCAGTTTGTGCTGATCATCCAGAAAAAGTGCAATGAGCTGTGGCTCTATTTCTCCCCTGCTTGGATAGAATTTAAGCAGCTGAGGGCCACTGTGGTGACCCACTGTGCACCCATGGAGAGGGTCCATATGACACCTTGTAATGCGGTGCCGTGCAGACTTACTGGTACATGGTAGCAGAAAACTTGTGTTTGCATGGACTCTGTGTAGATTAATAAATTCTTATGATAATAGATAATAGTCCTTATGACTAACAGGTTAATTTTTATGCAACAAAACATTTACAGAGCTATGCCGCATCCAAAGTGGGCTGCCTCTCATGTAGACATCAACCATGTTTGTACAGAATTTAAGAGTGTTTCCAGTTCTGAGAAATAGGGCTGAAGTGCTTGAGATGTTCATTAATCCAAACTGATAAAGATTCTGCCAGAAGCCGACAGGTGAGATACTGCAAGACCGAACTTTAACTTGCAGGTGTGGTGTTCTCGACATAGAAAGTATGAAATTTTCCTTTAGGAAAAATAAGAATTAAGAATTAGGAAAAATAAGAAATAAGAATTTTTTCTTTAGGAAACTAGGATGGGTTCTGTCAGAGAAATAGGGCCAGATCCAGCAGCCCAAGAGAGGCAAAGATGCAACAGCTCCATGCTTCCACCAGGTCCAACCAGTAGGAAGGCTCAACAGGAATCCCAGTAGAAACATGCAAACAGAGCACATGTACACCCCACATACACATATAT
>NW_010396020.1:0-2939 GCF_000710305.1 Buceros rhinoceros silvestris
TGGTGTGCGGGGCCCGCGGCCTGCGTGAGCCCCGGCTCGAAGCCCTCCCTTGTGGGGGAAAGGTGGCTTGCCTTCCCTGCGCGGACGCGTGGCCTCACACAGGTGGGGAGGGAGGGTCGGGGAAGGGCGCTGTCGCCTGTTGTGCGTGTGCTGGGCGGGTGTGGGGGTGCGTTCCCCAGGCATCTGCTTTGTAAATGGCTGATAACGGGGTTTGCAGCTTTTGCCAGGGGTTAAATTCGTGTGGTGTTGGAGAGCTCTGTCCACAAGCGTGCAGAAGAGGTGTGAAGCTTGCAGTACGTATAGACAAGCTTAGCGTGATGGCCAGTTACGGTCTCAAGGAAGAAAAAGAATACTTGGGAAGACAAAGATTGTTAATGTGTGGAAGGGGGGAGGATTGCACTGTATTTCCTCGTGGAGATGGAATTTCTAACATCGCTGGATAAAAAGAGGGCACAGTTAGCAAAGAGATTTTACTCCAGGTTATGAACTGAGCAAGGTCTGTAGAGGGTTGTGCTTGTGCACCACTGGAAACCATTTGGGCTGAACTACTGATGAAGGATGTGAAAGCAGACATGGGGGAAGGGAAACATGGAGAAATAATCATCCTGCTCAACATGGCATAGGAGAGCAAATACTGTCCAGGTATGAAACATAAATGTGCAGAATGACTCAGGGTGTGAAGGATATGATGGACTGTAAAATAACGGCAAGAGATCGTGTGGGTGAAAAAAAGAGTCAACTGTATGATTGGTGTAAGAAAAGAAGATTCTGCGAGCTTTTGATGGTGTCTGCCATTTGCCACAAGAGTTGGATTTGTATAAGGATATCTCCTACTGAGATAGACTCTCAGCAGTTGCATCGTGGGTGGATTTCTTTTTCAGATGCACGTAACAGCATCGTTTGGGAAGGACGTATAGCATTAGACTTGCTCTCAGTAGGTAGCGTGAAGAATTCTGAGAAGAGATGCGTTATTAGTCAGCTTGGGATCTTGGATCACCTTTTTAATTCTATTAAATAAATAGAAATAAAATAACAGAGACAGGTTTGAAATTCTCAGTTAAAACTGAGAGGGGCAAACTTTGAAAAGTCAAGAGAATTAATTAATGGTGTTACTCGTGCTGAAGTCTCGAGGGCCCTAGGAGCAAAGAAGGTGTGAAGCTGGTTTATGCCAAAGGTAGAATCTATTTGGAATTTATATCCAAAAAATGAGAAAAAGTCTACTGAAAAGAACTTTTACCCACCTGGAAAATTATTTTAGGAATGAAGACTGGAAAAGGGATGGATAAACAAATAAAAATATAAGAGAGAAAGTGTGAAAGTGAGAATTGACAGAAGTAATTCTGAGTTAGTTATCAGCAATTGGTTTTTAAAGCCTCTTCCACTATTTAAGTAAAAACAAGAATAGAAGTAAGACCACTGAGTGATACAGTTGAGGTAAAATAAGCTTGACATCATGGTGCATATGATCTGTTGCCAATTGGAGGAAACTACTGCAGTGAGTAGATTTAATACTAGTTGCTTAAACTTATATCATAAAGAATAACATTCTGTCTCTTAATTTTTTTTGAGAGTTGGGAAACCTCTGTGTGTTACGTCTAGTCCAGTGCACAAGCGACATAACTTGGTTGGTTCTAGTACCAGAAGACTGTTAAAGAAATACCCAAATGGACAGTTACACCAGGCATTTACCACAGAGGAAGCGGGCTAACTTTTCTTTTATACACACATTCTGTTTACTGTTGTATCTCTCCTTTAACATATGTTATCTTTATATGCAGACAGATACAACTGTCTCAGTGCTACATCTGTAATACTTATTATGTATGTGAGTGTATATATATTATATATTTAGATTTTTTTTAGATATGCATTTTTATATAAGTGTTTTATGTATATACCTAGGCAAATTCTGACTTTGTGTCAGGGAAAGATTGCACTGTCCTCCCACCCATGAAGGCTTTGCGTGCTGGGTTCATGGGAAGCGCCCTGGTGAGTGCCCAGTGTAACAGGGCAGCGTTGCTACAGCCAGGTTTATGCTGAAACTGTGCTAGACATCGTCTTGAAAAAGCTCTGTGACCCAACATGCAGCCCTCTTAGCTGTAGGGAGGAGCCCTTGGCATGGACTGTGGCTCCCGCATGCAGAAAGACTGTGCTAAACTGAAGGAGGCAAGAAATGTAGAAAAGGAAGCCAGGTGTGGTTCAGTAATGCTTATGTTTAGGGTTTTTTATGAAGGCTTAGAATGTTTTAGAAGATACGTTTTATGAAGTAAAGCTTTTAGTCTAAATGAGGCTAGAGTGACCTTCCTTGGACATCTAAGGAAGTGATTAAAGGTTAGAATTGTAGAAGATGGGAATATTTCTTCTTTAACAGCTAGAACAGACTGTGAGGTCCAAGATCCAACAGCTAGACCTGACATATGTCTCAGCTTTTGGCTGCATCAGGTAACTGCTGACTGCTAACAATTTAGGCTAGGTGAGATCTACCTAGAGCAGGTATGACAAAACGTGTGCATTTACGTGCTGTTTTTCTGTTAATGCGATATCGTATTTATGACTACGTAATAACAGAAGGGTTCTTCCCAGATGTGTCGTTCCTATGGCATTGAACTGGAGTCCCGTCAGGCTCCCACATACAGGTCCAAAAATGTCCAAAACTCGCATCTGAAGTTTGTAGATGGTTTGTCCTGAACATTTTGATGACCTATTAGTGTTTCTTCAATTCTTAAAGCTTTAATATTTTCTGTACTGAGATTCCTTAAGTTTATGCAAATAGAAGAGCTGTTCCTTCCACATATTTATTGCATCGTTTTGGATTATTTTACTCACATGATTAATATTTTTAATAAAGTTATTTTAAAAACAAATCTTTGTAATACTTTTATAAAATACTTTCAATAAATCTAATTCCTTGAACTCTCATGTTGGAAGGACAAAATGAA
>NW_010396020.1:3005-5276 GCF_000710305.1 Buceros rhinoceros silvestris
AAAGAGTGTAAGTTTCAATTCTACCAAATCAATTATATGGTAAATTAAATTTTATGTAGCATTTAAAATAGACAAGAGCTAACAATTGCATCAGTTGTATTTTATTACGTTTGCATGTATGTACGGATTACAGGAACTGAAGTGTGTTTAGAGTTTGGCTACCAACTCAGTGAAGAGAAAGAGCTTTTCAGGTTGTTTTTGAAAATGGTGGATCAACCACAGCAAAATATGCGAACAAATGTTTTTCTTCAGCATCTCAGGTTAGATTTAGGTTACATTAGATTACATTAGGTTGTATTTAGATACATGAATGACATCCTGTTCCCAAGAAACTGTCTAACAAAATGTTTCATTACTTTAATACACTTCAAGGTCTGGGGATAATGTTCATTATATTTTTTTTTCTTTTACAGCAGAAGTAAACCACTAATTATATGAAAATGATTCCAGCATCCTCCTATAATGCTTTTCAGCACTGAAGGTAATTCTTGCATTGTTTCCATGGTCTGAAATATTTTGTTTCCTTCAAAAGGTGTTTTTGCACTTGTAGAAGGAAGTGTAGATGTTTTTAAAAGAAAATATTTTTTTGATTGACGCTTTCTTACCAGGCTTTTTTAGTTGCTGATATTGACATTCCAGTGTGTCTATTAGAGGTATAGTTTTAGTATAAACTTCATTACCATTTTTTAGTATTTGTATTTCTGTCTTTCATTAGTTTGTATTGTGGTTTGAACCAAGCTGGCAATTAAGCATCACACAGCTACTCTGTCACTCTTCCTGTCTCCGGGGGGTGGGCAGAGGGAGAGAAAAGGTAAAAGTAACTTGGGTTAATGTAAGGAGAGTTTACCTGAACAACGCAAAGAGGACACAATAGTAATAACAATAATGAAGCAAGTGATACACAACATTGCTTACCAGTGCTGCCACCATGCTGCGCCACAGCAAGCCAAGCTGAGCCATTGCGCTGTTTGAAACTGCCTGCCCTCTGGCTAGCAATGCCCCTGCTTTAGACACTGGGCATGACATCAGTATGGTGTCGAATGTGTCATTGGCTGGTTTGGTCCAGCTATCCTGGCGGTGGAAATTAACCCTATTCAAGCTAAATTCAGAACAGCTTGTTATATAGTCTCTGTCTTATTAGTTGTTATTCATTTTATTCAAATCTTCATTTGTTTTCTGTCAAGTAGATGGGTAGCCAAAGCTTTGGAATTATTTTTTCAGGGTGACTGTAGAGTTTGTACAATGAGAAAAGAATTTGAGATTTCTGTCTTCTGCTTTAAAAATTTGCCCTCTGGTGGGTGATGATGCATTTTTTTCAGTCACTTCCACTCTTGTTCCTCGCTGGTAAACACCACCATTGTGCACATCAGTGGTGATGATAGCAGTGCTAAGGGGAAAAAAAGTAATTGGAATAGGAATGTGGAAAATAAAGAAACGTATATAAACAGTGTCTTTTACTGTCATGTAGGACTTTTAAAAATTCTAGATGATTTTATAAAAGTCAAATTGTCTTGCTAGACCAAGACCCCAAGGTGGGATGTTTTGGAGGTCGGGGAAGGTGTCACAGACATCTACATACGATTTTTCAAAGCGCATTTGTCAATTTGGTGGAAATTTTGCACCAGACCTAATGCTGGATTTTAAGCCATTGGGGAGTTGAAAAATCATGCCCTCTGCTTTCTTTCAGTCTTGTCACTTCTTTCAAAATATTTTTTCCTGATGTATTTGCTCTTTATCGCAGTGGTATTGAACCTGTATTGAAGGATGGTGCTAGGCATGTGTAACAGAACAGTATTCACACTGTATCTTCCTTGCCTTTCATGTCCCGGGTTCAACATGGTGGAACCAGATGCTCTTCTGTCGTTTGGCTTTCTTCTTCCCAGAGAGCTGTGGTTTTCCCAAGCTTCCGGAAAGGAGGACACACCTCTCCGGAATGAGCTCATAAAAGGGGGTGTGTTAGAAGATTCGACGCCATCTTGCTTTCCCCCTCTGCTCTATCTGCCCTCCTCTCTATCTTGTCTGTGCTGTGGCTCTCTCAGATACGGCGCGCAGGACTCTTGACTCTTACGCCCCCAGACTGGAAACCTTTATCAAGGAGAGAAAGACACGTCCATGACCTGCTATTTCCCTGAAGCAGTAAAAGACTCCTTCTGCAGAATGGGTAGAACCTTCACTGTTTTCTGCCGATTCCCCGTGGGGGTGGTCTAATGAACTGTCTTGCCCCGACGGATTGACCCAGTGGTACCCCTTATCTCTGTGGCGGATGAAGTA
>NW_010396020.1:5943-18358 GCF_000710305.1 Buceros rhinoceros silvestris
ATTGGTGACCTGTTTTTCCCCCCCCCCCGCCACCCCGGCGTAGTGAGCCATTGTGGTGTGGAGTTTGTAAGCGGAGGATCATCCCGATCGGGAGAGTTTATATGTAACTGTACACTTTTATCTATTCTCCCTTTTATCTCTTTCTTCTCCCTTTTTCAGTCTGGTTTAACTTCAAGGGCGTCTGCACCATTAAACTTTCCTGTTTCTATCTCTCATAGTGTAGTCTGTATGTTATGATTTCCTTGACCCGACTGAAGCCCTAATGAGCTCGTTAACATCCTGATAAGCCGTTAACGAGAATCAAAAGTTTTCTGTGTGAGCTTTGGCTGGTTTTGCCAGCCAACACACACACACTATTTCGTCACATTCCTTTCGGTGGGAAACAGCCCCCCTTTTCAAACTGCGACACTTTTATGTGCCCATGTTTTCTTCTGTGTGTGGTTTGCATCTTATCCTTCACTGCTTTCATTTTTGGCAACTTGTTTCTTTTTGGAAGTGGTGATGTTACTGAAGAAAAGGCCTCTGTGCGTAGGTTTCAAGTATCTAGCTCCAATACTGCATACTGCGTGTAGGTGAATCTCTGAAAACTTCAATGGAGTCATGCAGGATGTCCATCCTTGGAGCCAACAGGTGGAACTGGATGGCATGCCAAAAGAGAGGTGGCATCTGACAAGATGGTTTTTGCTAAAGTTTGTCTCTGGAGATTGAACCAATAAAGCTGCCTTAGATAATTTCAATTAGAAATTTCTGTAGCAGTTACCTACCTGCCTTGCAAGGCCAAGGATGTCAGTCTTGCAGACTGTAAATACTCCCATCTACAGACTTTTCATGGATCCAGCCTCTAAACTGCAGGTAAATTTGATCTTGCAATTAGTAGGACCTCGCATCAGGAGCCGAGAAGTCACAGGCTGGTGTCGAGAAGCAAGAAGGGAAGAAGAGAAGACTATGCTTCAGTTGGAGTTAGCAGCTTTTTAAACAACCACTTACTGTTTCTCGAGGTCTGCAATTTCTTGGTAATGGGAAATGCTGTATCAGTGAAAAAATGAATGACAAGCTGAATTCTGTCAACTTATTTTCAGAACGGGACACTGACATTTCACTGTACGTGAAGAAGGAAGGTGATTTTGAAAAGTCTTCCTAGAAATGGAACGTGACCTGTTCAATAGGAATAACTATTGACAGTATTGGTCTGTCATCTCCTGCAAGATTGCTTGGAGAAGTTAGCATTATTTCATGACTACTCTAGTAGGAGACTGCTGAGAAATCAAAAATATCAGAGAAAGTTACATTCCTTTCCTAAGGGTGTCAGCAAGTCCCTTTTTTTCCTGTGACTTTTTCCTCCTGTTTCCTAAGCCTGTGGTTAGAATCCTTGGGAAGAAACTCCAGCAGACCTCTGGTTCAGAAGATGAGATTCATAAATGCTCAGATTAAGTGGGAGGAAATACTAGGTGGAGTTCTGAAAATTTTTTTTTGCTTGCCAAATCCCTAGGGAGAGAATCTACAAGGATGTTTACATACAAATGAGTTAGTGAACCTTTTAAAATATTTAGTGTTACATGGTATTAGACTGCTAGTAGGACTTGGCTATTAAAACTAGTATTTGTGTTCCTTAACTGAATCTTATCTGTACTGCAGAAGTACATGTGCCTTACCCAAAGACTTATCATGGTTGGACCGAAATCAGGGTCAGAACTTTCAAATTCCAAGACCTAAACTCAGGACTGCCCGAGTATGCTGTCCAGATTGTTCATTGTACTTGGATTCCAGATAAGAGATTTGTGAAAGTTTAGTATAAATATTTTTGTATTAAAATGCTATGCACTTCCTCAAGAAATGGATTTTAGAACAAAGGAGTTTTCTCCTTTAGATTTGCACTCTTTAAAATTCTTTTGGAAACACAGCTAGTGACAATATAGAGAGTTTCAATATATGAGAAATATTTCTTGCTTACCTTTTTACTTTCTAAAGTATTGCATTTTTAAAAAAAATATAGTGGCCAGCTATTTTAAAGTAAGGTTTTTTAGCAATTATACACGTAAGATTTAGTAAATGAACAACCCAAATAACTTGTTTGAAATGGCTAGGGTATTTTTTTTTTCTGTTCCTGAAGTACTCAAATATACAGGTTTCTCTCTTTTAAAAGTTTTTCATGAAAATACTGGTTTTCCTTTGCTTCATTCTGTATATACAATGGCTATTTTTCTGGAGGGAAAATTCATATAACTAGGCAAATATCAATCACTAGTATTTCGAATGTATACAGATAAGAATGATTCTCAGACAGGCTTAATTTTTTTAATTGGTCTTTATTTTCAGGTTCCCAGGCTGAATATGTACTCTTAAATCAATTACAGGTCTTTAGAAAGAACACCTTTGCAGATGCAGATGTGTTTCTATTCTAATAAGACTACATATTGATTGACACAAATCTGAATGAAAGAATAAACTGGTGCAATTTAAACCGTCTCATGTATTCCTGTAGGGCTGCTCAGAAATAAGGTGTCTGGGTTTACAGAACAGTGTGAGGAATGGAATTGCAGGGTAATTTTTCTCCGTTCTATATAAGATAAAACATGTTATAACTTTGTGAGGACATCTTTGTTCTTGAAAAGTTAGGGCAAAACTGCCAGTCAGCATGTTTGTGGGACTCTGAAAAGTAATGGGCTGGAGAACCTTTTGTTAGGTAACTGATATGGTTGGATCCTAATGTATCTTTCTTTATATTAACAAATAAACTGCTTTTAAAGTCAAACTATGCTTTTTTCTAAACAGAAGCAACTGAATTTAAATACTAGAACTTGAAGAATCATGGGTATCAGTTATCTATCAAATGGCTTGAGGAAGGAAATAAAGAATTCTAACTTTATTTAAATTAGAAAATGAATAGTTATTTTCTTAGGGGACATGCCAGCCTTGTGGGCTGAGTGTAGGCTGAGTATGGCCAAGAAGAGATTAACGTGTATCAGCATTGCTAGGGAGTGCTGGAAATTGATGCTGCAAATACTGGGTAGCCTTGATAATCAGTTTTGTGGTAGGACTACTCTCATGCTTGAATTTAAATGGTTCAGTAATACAATCCTGCTCAGGCTGTGGTCATGCCAAAGGCCTTAATTAGGTCAGTTGTTTCTAGTTGAAATAGAAATAATATGCAGGAAATCAACTGGTAGCATTCTTGTTTGAACAAGTGAGTGTGTTGAAGAAAATAACAAGTAGCTTGACAGCAAGTTCCTCTGTATTCATTAAGTTGTGAAGCGTGGTAAATGGCTGTGTGTGCTGATTCAGGGCTCTGCTCAGTTGCACAGGAGTAGCTCTGTAGTGCCATTTAGTTCTTAGCTGCTGCTCCAGCATGACATGGATACCCAGGTCCTGTATTACATCTGCCAGCACCATTTGGTGTTGAGGATGCCCACAGTCATCTCAAACAGCAGTAGGTGCTTGTGTGTGAGCAACTGGTTCAGCCCTTTAGTCTTTCCTAGTTGAAACAGAACGTATGAGCTTCAAGTTATTTCAGTTTGGTTGTGTGTTTGAGCCTTAAGCTCAAAGTCAACATGGACAAGAAAGTATGTGGACTTTCACACATGAGCTGCATTTATCATGTAACGTCTCAAACTAAGTGTATAAAATATGCTGTGTATGTAGATCTGTGGATTTTGTTAAAGCATAAGCTTAACACTGCATATTCAATATAGTCAAGATGGAGTAACTTCACTTTTTTGTTCATGTTAAGTAAATAAAAATAATTGTTGTTTATTCTATAAATTAAATTATAATTGTTAAATCATTAACATTTATAATATTTAGATCATATTAATTTCATGTATTCTATGTCCTTGGCTTAGGTCTTATGTCAGGAAGTCTTAGAGAAGAGACATGTTCAGTAGTAAGTCAGGCAGTTCTTTAAAGCTGCATTTGATACTTCTTTTTGTGTGGTGTTCCTCTGGAAAGTAACTAAGTAAAATGGTAGCTTTTTGTTTGTTGGGTGTTATTCTGCCTGTAGTAAAAATTTTACAGACATTTAATTTTACAGGAAAAAGTAAACATAATTTTAACATTGGCTTGAACCAATGTACCTCAGAGAAAATGATGTGTGCAACTTTCTCACTTGTCGAGTAAAAGAAGCTTGCTCAGCTTCACAGCTGCTTACTCATTTCTGTAGTTTTACTCAAAATGGAGTTGCATGGCTTTATGTTAGGAAATAATTTAAGAATGGAGTTCGGCATATTTATTTATGAAGAAACATCTGATCTGAAAATGTTTCTATTGATAATGCACGTCATAGAAATTATACAATTTACAGGGTTGGCACTATTTTGTGAAGCAGAGTCCATGTTTTAACAATTCTCAGTAAACCCGAAAAGACCTAGGTATTTTTTAACACTGGTTTTCAAAATGGAGCTGGAATAGGAGCGTGACTGATCACTGTACAATGGAATATAAAACCAAAACTGAGCTTTGTGTTTCTTCTTTTTAACTCCACAGAAGTAAATAGTTCTGGCTTAGTATTAAGCGTGTACAGTTCCATAAAGTATTGTTGCAGTGTTATCACATGGTGATTTTAACCACAGTTCTCTCTCTGCAGGCACAAGCACAAATCCATATGGAGGATGAATCTCCTCCTCCTCCTCAAGGAGTCAGTGTCAAGGTCAGAGTGTGAATTTGTGTTGGGAATTCGGTACTGCTCTACTCAAATGAAGAACCTTGGTTCCATTTAGCAGTAACTTAGTTACATTCTAGTAGCTTTCAAGATAAACAGAAAACCAAAGCTATAGGTAGAAAAATGATACTAGCAAAAGAAATGTTGCTTATGTCAGCCACAAAATATTAGAAGAACCATTCTATATTCCATTAGAATGGAATATATCCATTTTAATCAGGGTGAATTGCTCCTTTGGCTTAAAAGGCTGGTTTAATTTAGCATTAAGCTGTAAAGTTACATGTTCCAGCCTAATGTTTCAACAACATAAACTTGTTAGATTAACTTCTGTAGCATAATTTGAGGCAAAAACTTCCTCCCATTTTTTCATTTATTTTCTTTGAACACTCTGCGTGTAAAACTTAATGAAACATCATTTGGATTTTGAGCTTAATTATGATGTCTTTTAAGGTGATCTAGATGACACTGAATAACCAGCTTTCAAACTGATTGCTGAGGTCAAATGAAGTGGAGAAGTTTTAGAAATTCTTGAGGCATAACTGATCCACCTTTGGGATACATAGCTGGACCATACAAAATCTTGACTTCTGGTCTAACTCTGCCTTTCATGACTGTTTAATGTAACGAAGGATCTTATGGGACATAAATATTGGCAGGCTGATTGTTCAAACTCTTTTTCATATTTTGGGTACAAGATATAATGGAGAAGTGTGGGAGGGGAGAAAATCTTAAGAGGTGAGAGCATACCTCATACTCAGTTGAACATAACTAATAATTCCAGGGATAGGAATTAGATTGTGGATATTTTTTAGACTGATCAAATTTGTTGTTATTAAAAAAATCAAAATCATAAGTGTTTCCTTGGGTGCTTTTTATAATAGTAGTTCAGGTTTTTTCCTTCAGTATATTATTTTAGTGTTAAGAAATGCTACAGGTTGGGGTTTTTTAGCCTGTTAATTATGAGGGTAGAGCATGAGTGCTTTGTAGAAGGAGGATACAGAAGAAAACTTTTCTGTTCAAGGTGAACGGGTTCTGACCCACTGTGCACTTGGAATTTATAGCCCACATTTTAAAGAAATCAATATGTTATTCCAGTAAGGGAATCTGTACAATTGAAGGACAACATGACTGTCCTTTTCAATATCAGGCATCATCAGTCTTGAAGAGAAGTGAGATGCAGTTTTGTTGATGCAACTGGAAGGGTAGTCTGTGGTGCTTTCAGTATTCATTTATTCATTATCATGAATTCATTCAATTCATTCAATGCTAACTTCTTGACATTAACCAAATTGTTCTGCGAACACCAGATGGGCAAAGACTGATTCCATATGGTTTCATGTCCTTCATGTCAAGGAGGACAACCTTTATAGGACTAGCTGACTTATTTCATAACATGCATGTCTGATTGCCCAGCTGCCTACTGCCAAATGAACCGTCAGTGGAATCTTACTTCCCCTTCACTTGCAAATTTGGCTGAAATTGGTTGGTTACTTGGTGTAATGAGATGGGGAAAGAACTGGTGTGATCAAAATGAGAACTTTTCTTTAGTGAAGATGACCAACCCTCCTTTCCCTTCCTCAGCAATACATTGTAAAGGACTGTGTGATTAACTGCTATTTATTTGAAGATTTTAATTCAGGATTAATTTTTTTTCTGTAGTTTCAAATGTAATATATGTTTCTCTGTACATTTTTTCACAGTAAATGATACTAATAAAAAAAAGCAATACCATTATGACTGACATAAGGTGATTCAGATTCCAAACTAGAATTTAATCATATCTTTGTTTCAGTCACAGGCATAAAAAATTATGTTCTGTAACAGCTAATTTTGTAAGCCTGCTACTTGTTAGAAATAAACTAGTGATGCAATCCTCATTATGTGGCGAACTACATAATGCCTGTGATAGGCAAAATCTATTCTTGCTTACCTTCTGGTCTGGCAAGTAATGCTGCTTTTCTTTCACATCTAGAGCCTGTTTTTATTTCAGTAGAGAAAATTCGAGGCATGGTCCATACAAAATCTGCTATTAAATGTTGTTACTGCAACATATTTCTGATTTATGCTATACTAAAGAAATCTTGCGTGAGATTCAGACATTGGCTTGACTAGTTTTAGTCTCTGGAGAGAACGGTTATTCTTTTCCTCTAACAATAAACTTGTAATTTCTCCTTGGATAAGCTGGAAAATGTTCAATTATCTTTTTTCTTTTATTATGTTTCTAAGTATATGTTATGTTTCTAAGTACATTTGCATATTTACATATGCAAATATTCTTAGGAAGTTCCCAAAGATTCAATAATTGTTGAAACACAAAAGTAAACTTCAGAAATAAAGGATTAATGTGTGAAAACAAGTGTGTAAATTTTTCAAATATAAGTATATTCTTGGGCAGGTTTTTTATGGTTTCTTCTTCTAACAATAATTTTAGCACCAGAGGAAAAGACACACGTTGAATTCTATAAGCTAGCAGTTACATTGTAGGAATATATGGAAAATACGACCTCACCGTTGAACTCCTTATGTGGTACTTTTCTCCATGCATATAGATCCTTTCTTTCTGGATCATGATATATTTTATTTGTTTATGTTAACAGCTTCCCTCCAAGTATTGTTCTAGAATTAAAATACTGGTTTGTGGTTGAAAAAGGTGATGGCGGAGTTTCTCTAAATTTTTCTTCTACTGTGCAAAGCTATACATGTCTCTCTGTCTAGTTATTTGATATAATTTTTTATACTATCAGGTCTTGGAGGCAACGTTATTGTCAGCCCTGAAGATGCTGGATGTTGGGAAGTGGCCCATTTTTTCTCTCTGTTCCCAAGAAGAGCTCAAGTTAATTCGTCAAGCCTGTGTATTTGGCAGTGCTGGTAATGAAGTGTTGTATGCAACTGAAAATGATGAGGTAATTGTCTAAGAGCGTGCATGAACATGACATATTTAGTCATTTATGTATCAAGTTATTCTGAAAGCCAGTATTATAATAGCATATCTAGATAGAGTTGCATGCAAAAATGTCCAGTCATTTTGATTGTTATTAAAACATTGTCAATTCAAATTAATGACTTCTTATCACTTCCAGAGGATAAAGAGATGATGGAGCTAGACGTTTCTTGAAGGTGCATAGTGACAGGATGAGGGATAGTGGGCACAAACTGGAAGATAGAAAATTTTGATTCAGTATTAGGAGAAAAAAGATTTACTGTGAGAATGATTAAATCCAGGAGGGGTTGTGAGATTTCTTTCCTTGGAGGTGTTCAGCACTCGACTGGACATGGCCTTGAGTCGATTTATTTACTGCGTTGAGCAGGAGTTTGGACTAGTTGACCTTTGGAGGAGGGTCCTCCATTCTATACCAATTATGATTCTGTGATTCTTTTGTAACAGGTTTTTGTGCTTGGCATGAACTGCAGTGGGTGTTTGGGAACAGGTGACATGCAGAGCACTATTGAACCGAGGAGGTTAGATTCTCTCTGTGGCAAAAAGATAGCCTGTCTGAGTTATGGAAGTGGCCCTCATGTTGTCCTTGCTACAGAAGGTAAAGTATGATCTGAATATTGGGGTTTTTTTCAGATAATCCACTTTAATTAGTCCAGCAGGTGTGAAAAGTCTGTGCTGTTAATGTAAGAGAGAGAGTTGAGGCAGACATTCCGGGCTATCAAGTCAAACATATTGGTGAACATGACATGTCAGCTAGCTCTGATGATAGCTAGTTTTTTTTCCAAAGTTTGTCAAGCTCTGCTTTGATCTTGTTACTAGTTTTGGAAGGCTTTTTTACTTCACAGTTAAGTTTAGAAGTTCTGATTGCTTTTGAAGTGCATTAGTAGCTATGTTTTGTCCATATGTTCTTGTGCCAACATTTTCCTTTAGCTAAAATGCATCTCTTCCTCCTGTACCTGCTTTTGGATGTGCTTTAAAGACCAGTTATATTGCCTCTGAGCCATTTGTTTTCTGTTGTCTTATTGACTCTCTGTCATCGGCATCATGCTAGTGGCCCTTCTGTTCGTAATTAAGTACATTATTCTCAAAGACAAATGACTTAATAGTGTGTTCCCAGTGAGGTTCTGTTAGAGCCTGACTGATGACGTTAACATTTGTCTCTCTTTCTCTGTTAATGAGAAGGAATCTGAGCAGTCTAGATTAAGTGGCTAAAGGTAGGTGAGAGGAATTGTGTGGTAATGTGTGGCTGTCCTTTTTATATTCAGTTACATTCCACTGTTTTCTCCAGTCATGAGGGCAGACCATTCTGGATGCTTTTTATATATGTATCTATCTGTGTTCTTCTGAGCTTTGTTGCTGGCAAATGTCACTGACACATTCATACTCCTTGCTCAACTGATGAACAGGTCCAGAACTCATCCTCGATGATTTTTATTCATAACTCCATTCATGTGAACAGCTTCCATTCAGCACAGCTTCTTTTAACCTACCTTTCAGGCAGCTGTTACATATTTTACAATTCTTGTGTTAATTACTACCATTTCAGGTTTATGCTGTATGTTTCTATGTGGCTGTTTCACCTGTTTACTGAAATTTGTATTCTCATGCTGATGGAAGGAAGGTTGGTTGTTTTTGACAGGATAAAGTCATTAGGTTTAACCTGTTACTGGTTCAGTGCAGCACATTTTGCCTTTGTAGTTCTGAGGAAACCCTTCTTAGAGATAAGGATTTCAGCGATCTCTTTAGAAATGTGATGCCGCTCTCCTGTGATAGTGGCATCATTTAGGTTTAGAAAATGATGATGGTAATAGACAAGATGAATGTAGGACAGCTATTCAACAAGTCTGCGCTACCATAACTAGAGGTCACTTCATTTAAAACAGATGAAAGAGAGTACAAAAAGGTGTTAGCTTCATGGATTATAGGCCAGTATATGTACATTAAAGAGAAGCAGTAGTACCTGGTAGTATCTGTACCCTAGTGACTGTAAATGCTTGGGAACTGCAAGAAGTGACCAGGCTCATGTTTCCCTTAAACGGCAGGTTTTTTATATCGCCAGTTGGAGACAGAATTTTGCACTGGGTGGCCCATCGGTCTAACTCAGTCAGACACGTCTTGCATTCTTAATTTTACTAGGATGTTTCTCAAAATAGAGGACGTGAAGAGTTTGTGTAAATAATCAGTAAGTAATAGGATGTTTTTTAATGAGTAATAGTAAGTCTTTCTTACAAACATCTTCATGTATATTATAAAGGAACGAAAGCTTTTTTTTTGAATTTTCTGAAGTGGGAAACAGAGCCAGGGCATAGACAAGAAATTTTCATTGATTGTCAGTAACAAAGAAATTGAACTGGGGACTCCTGACACTGTCATTTAATCCTTTTCTCTTCCATACTGCACTATCTCCTTTCTTTTAGATAAATGATTTCCTTTACTTAAGATTGTGGTGATGCTATCTTTTTGGATTTATAGTCAACAAACACTATGTGAAGGTGGCACTGGTATGTCCGTGGGCTTAAGAGCCCCAAAGGACGTATATATACACACACACTCACTTAAATATGTATTTTATTACTGAATTGAACTTTTCTGTTTGTAATTTTGTGCTCACTGGAAAAATAGAGATTTTAAACCAGCTTTTTTTTTTACATTTTTATTATAGAAGGAGAAGTGTATACATGGGGTCATAATGCTTATAGTCAGCTGGGCAATGGTACAACAAATCATGGTTTCATTCCCTGTCAAGTCTCTACTAACTTGGTGAACAAGAAAGTCATTGAAGTTGCCTGTGGCTCTCATCATTCTATGGTGTTAACATCTGATGGAGAGGTGAGTATGGCTGGAATAAATCTCCCTTCTCTTAATTAAATTCATGTATATGAGAAGCAGGAAAACATTCTACACCTAGAGCAGTAGGCCTTGCTTCTTGCTATCCTCACAGTGCTGACACAACATGAACATTTGGTAAAAAATGGAAAACCTGCTAGGGTCTAGCTGCTTTGCACTGCATGCAGAACATTGATTTTTGTGCCACATCTTCTTGTAATAAAATATATGTATAATATGTGTAACATGTTTTATAGGTATAACAAATAATACATTTCTTTGTAGAGGACATTCCTTCATATGCTGTACTCTGCTGTAAATGCTTAATGGTGTTAAAGCTGATGTTAATATAAATCATGTTCATATATGTTCTACCCACCAAAATAAAAAGGTTTCTATCATTTACTTTGGAGTGCCATTTCTGTTCAGTTAGCCATTCTACTTTGGGTTCTGGAAAACTAGCAATTGATTCTTCCAGCATTAATGCAGCTGTCATGTTGCCTCTTACCTTTGATTGAAGGAGCATAAAAGAATGAAATATTATGAGTGGCATTTTTATAATAGAAACAATTACATTGTAAACCTACATATCTTCCTAGATCTTTAGAAGAATACATGCACTTGAACTCAAAACGTAATTTTTTATGCATATAACCTTTTTCTCTATCGAGTATGTACTTTGAACTGTTTGTCGTATAGCCTTCTTCTATGACAATTCTCTTACAACAGGTATACACATGGGGTTATAATAATTCAGGCCAAGTTGGATCTGGTTCGACAGCTAATCAACCAATTCCTCGAAGAGTTACCAGCTGCCTACAAAACAAAATAGTGGTTAATATAGCTTGTGGGCAGATGTGCTCTATGGCTGTGGTGGAAAATGGAGAGGTAAGAAATCTTAAGTGAATTTTCTGCCCAAATTTTATTTTATCTAATATAATGGGATATAGATAATTTCAAACCGATCAGTAATGAGCTACTCCTTGGAAAAGAAGTATACCTTTCCGGACTCCCTCAAAACTACCTGCTTATACTTCTTGTAAAGGCCTTTGTCATAAATTGTGCCGCACATTCTGACATACTTAAGCATACCTTCCAATCCATGCAGTTTATGGTTTCCTCTTTAGAAAGGAGGTAGAGTGGAACAGGGAAAATTGTTCACTAGCATTTGGTTTATGGCTTTTTGGTTTATGAGATTACTCATAAAATTTAACACGTTGCTTTGTATCAAGTATCAAATACATGTCTGAAGTAAAAACAGCATTGTGAAGGTCAGGAGATTTTTATAAAATTTGGGATTGAGTCATATTGAATCTATATATGTATACTTAGCATTTCATGCTAGCTTCATTTTCACATATATAGAAATAACTAAGTTTGTATCACTGATGTACTAATTTTTAGAGCTGGTATTATATTCTAGGAAAAATGAAAGTGCTGGTTAATATGTTATCCCACTGCTGTCTTTAGCATTCACAGAAAAGTCAATTATTGTCTATATTAGCATCTAATAAGTATCATGTGTGAGAATAATCAGTGGATGCTCTTTTAATTTTCAGTGCTCATATATGCAGACTTTATCTCAAGAGAAAACAGAGAAAATAAAAGTGCATTGCATATATTTGTTCTACTGCAGTACTCCTCAAATCCGTCTCATACGTTTTTATCCTCATTGCAAAGATACAAGGAAGTTGTAGTGTTCCTGTTGTTTTATTTCATATGAGCTGAAGATTTTGGGCAGCCTACATCATCTCCAGCTTCATCGCTCCAAGCATTTCAGTCTAGACCTAAGTAGCTGTTGATTGTTTGCAGTAGAACATATGTCACTGAAACGATCATAGCTCAGTATTTTCCCTTTTTCTTATGTTCAGCATAAAGCTGTTAACAGCCTACTCAAACTGTTGTGCATTTCTTCCAGTTTATACTTGTGTTAGTGTGTTTTCTGTTAGAGGATTTTTGAACAAGAAATAAGCTCTTTGAAAAAGGGAAGTATTCCT